>NC_048584.1:984473-1216973 GCF_013265735.2 Oncorhynchus mykiss
TGACTTGTCACTAAGGCCTATATGGGATGAAAGAAAAAAGAGACGTTGCATGTGCTGAACCTAACTGGGAATGCACTGAACATTGTTAGGAGCTATCCTTGGTCCTAATCCTGATATACTACTGCAGCTTCTTCAGGTGCTGAAGTTGTTTTCCGTCATTCATATTGCGTCAGCTAAAAAGCCACTCGAGCAGGTCTGCACTCGGGAAGAGGGATAAAGAAAAGAACAATGAAGAAGGACAAAGAAAAAGGAAGCATTTACAGAAAATGATTTGTAGTCCAAAGCTTCCATTTCCATCTTATAAAAAGGTCCTATTGTACCTGATGCAAGGCTTCTTCAGCATGTTGACGTGAGCTGCCGTGGCCCACGTCCCGGTGGTATAAGGATTGACCCTAGCATAGAACTGCAGATGTACGGAAACAAAATACTCTGATAAGACTTTCATTTTCTCAAAAGATCATTTGATCTTAGTTTCCCTCTGTCACTTCATTAAGAGTAACATTTGATATATAGTATGTGTGTGCTGCATCATATACTGCTACACGGTTATGCACAATATCCTGTTGGCAGCAGATGTACATTTTAAGCTTGATCAATGACCTAGACTAGAGGAAGAGGCCTGAGGAGAAATAGGAAGATAGAAGGCTTCCGGGATACATAGGACCAAATAAACCTTCACCCAAACTACAAATTCACCAGCATCCAAGCAGCCTCCTTCCAATCTCATGCCTTTCTCACCAGTGTGTGAAACGCATCTTGGTACAAGTGCGTAGGCGCTAATCAAGAGCCTCTCCCAGCACTAGCATTCTTTATTCCCCACCACATTAACGTTTCAGGAGTTATGTTCATCGAGTGTCTTAAAATGGCGGAAATAGCAGCAGTATCAAGGACTAAAGTCGGCCCTAGGAGACACCTGCAGAAGATTGAGCAATACAATTAGATTGCCTGCCTAGAATTGACGGGACAATAACCCAGGAAAAGCAAAGCCCTACAGTAGACCTTAGACACACTAAACATATGTTCCGAAGAGAGCATGTGGTTGTTCAGGTGTTACATCAAGAAAAGAGTTGACAACTCTTCCTCTTAAGTACCGTTATTAGGGTTCACTTAGATCTGACAACTGGCAACAGATTATGGATTCAGCATTAGAGGAACTTGGCTACTGTTGGGCACTGATCATTGACTTGGCAACAGTACCGTGGCTACTTTGAAGAATATTAAAATGTAAAACGTATTTTCATTTGTGTAACACTTTCTTTGTCACTTCATGATTACATGCGTGTTATTTCATAGCTTTGACGTCTTAACTATTCTAAAATGTAGAAAATAGTGAAAATAAAGAAAAACCCTTGAATGAGTAGGTGTGTCCAAACTTTTGACTGGTACTGTATATCAGGTCACACAACTGACAGCGCATGTGAGAGCAAAAAACAAGCCCTGAGGTTGAAGGAATTTTCCGTAGTGCTCCGAGACAGGATTGTGTCAAGGCACAGATCTGGAGAAGGGTACCAATCAATGTCTGCAGCATTGAAGGTCCCCAAGAAAACATTCTTAAATGGAAGAAGTTTGGAACCACCAAGACACTTCCTAGAGCTGGCTGCCCGGCCAAACTGAGCAATCGGGGGAAAAGAGCGTCTGTCAGGGAGGTGACCAAGAACCCGATGGTCACTCTGATTAAGCTCCAGAGGAAGGACAACCATCTCTGCAGCACTCCATCAATCAGGCCTTTATGGTAGAGTGGCCAGACGGAATCCACTCCTCTGTAGAAGGCACATGACAGCCCACTTGGAGTTTGCCAAAAGCCACCTAGATGAGTCTCAGACCATGAGAAACAATATTCTTTGGTCTCATGAAACCAAGATTGAACTCTTTGGCCCGAATGCCAAGCATCACGTCTGGAGGAAACCTTGCACCATCCCTACAGTGAAGCATGGGTGGAGGCAGCATCATGCTGTGGGATGTTTTTCAGCGATGAAGATGGAGAGCAAAGTACAGCGAGATCCTTGATGAAAACCTGCTCCAGAGTGCTCAGGACCTCAGACTGGGGTGAAGGTTCCCCTTTCAACAGCACGCAGCCAAGACAACGCAGGAGTGTCTTCGGGACAAGTCTCTGAATGTCCTTGAGTGGCCCAGCCAAAGCCCGGACTTGAACCCGATTGAACATTTCTGGAGAGACATAAAAATAGCTGTGCAGCAACGCTCCCAATCCAACTTGACAAGTGTTTGAGACGATCTGCAGAAAATGGGAGAAACCCCCCAAAAACAGGTGTGCCAAGCTTGTAGCATCATACCCAAGAAGACTTGAGGCTGTAATCACTGCCAAATGTGCTTTAACAAAGTACTGAGTAAAGGGTCTGAATACTTATGTCAATGTTATGTTTCTGTTTTTGCTTCGTCATTATGGGGTATTGTGTGTAGATTGATGAGTGGAAAAAACAATCCCTTTTTATAATAAGGCTGTAACGTAACAAAATGTGGAAAGAATTCAAGGGGTCTGAATACTTTCCAAATGCACTGTATTATTATTAGTGTATTGACATATACAATTCATCAACGTGTACCCATGAATATTCAATATTACAGAGCCATATTAACAAACTAGCCACGTCAATATATATTTTACATGGGGACCAACATCTTGGACTATATCAATAATGCCTTTGCGTCTCAGGTCTCTTTGAAATCGCAATACAACAACTATGAACCCCCTCCATAATGTTAAAATGTGTGCTATGACTCATTGGGTTTTCATTCACTAATGTGCTTTCACGTTGAAGTGGGTATTCTATTTGTAACATACTGTAATGGGAAAAAGATACATCTTCCAATAGTTGAAATCAGAGATTCAATTTAATATAATCTATCACATGACATATCATATATTTTAACAGTTATTCCTTGGAAAGGGAGATTTTGAACAAGGCAACAGAAGGCAGTGTGGTTGCAGAAGTGCTGATTGAAAGGTAAGGATCGATAAAGGGCATCCCTGTATCATCCCTAAAAAGATCACCATTTACTGTATCATGTCACAAAAACATCTGGGAGATTATAGCTAGACCCAGTATTTAGATAACAGGCTAATAAAGTATTCCACTGACACAAATATTGAATATCGTCTTTGGACCAGTAAGAAATAGTATTTTTCAATGAATTCATCAAATAAACAAATTGGGGATACAGTCACTAAAACCATCTGTACCTACTCTCATATTGTGAAAAGAATCTACAATGGAATGGTTCAAAAATAAACATATCCAGGTGTTAGAATGGCCAAGTCAAAGTCCAGACCTGAATCCAATCGACAATCTGTGGAAAGAACTGAAAACTGCTGTTCACAAATCCTCTCCATCCAACCTCACTGAGCTCGAGCTGTTTTGCAAGGAGGAATGTGAAAAAATGTCAGTCTCTCGATGTGCAAAACTGATAGAGACATACCCCAAGCGACTTACAGCTGTAATCGCAGCAAAAGGTGGCGCTAATTGGGGATACAGTCACTAAAACCATCTGTACCTACTCTCAACCGATGACAAAGTAATATTCACAATAATACCAATTGATTTCTTAGATGTAGTTATTAGACGTTTGGCTGCAGAGGTCTATGGGGTAGATTGTCCCCTAAAAATAGTTTTGAATCAAACATGAGACAAATGAATACAATACAGAAATCATTAATGTGCAAGTGAGTTGATTTACTTTAAGAAGGTGAATGAGCAATAATTAACATTCATTAAAAAAAACTATTCTTATACTCTGAAGAAAATGTGAAAACAAAGCATTAAAGGAAGCTTAATCATGCTCTCTGATGCTGGGAAAATATACCGTTAGAAATATATACACAGCTAAAAGTAGCAGTATTACTTACTCAGTGTGGACATTAGCAAGAGTTGCTTGCATAATTTAGTGCACGCATAAGCAATTGCATGCAAAGACTACTGCTATACATGTCATCATGGTGATACATTTTCTGAATCTACATCAGTGGGTTCAACGAAGAAACCTGCTTGGTAGAGCATAAGCCAAAATATGCACAGGGACAAGCTGTGATGTCACAGAGAAAAACAGAAGAGGATAGGATAGATCCAAACACACCATTTTTGGTGCTCCTATAAAGACGTCCCCATGTATTGTCTTTATTCATGTCTTTGATGTGTAGCTTTTCACATCAAAGACACACAGGAATGTTTAGAGATGTTTGGCAGTCTGAATGTGGTCCCCCGTAAGGCCTTGACCACCCACAGTGACAGTGGTCACCAGTCGGAGATGAGGTGAGAGGGGTTGTTAGGACAATCTGGGGGCTATGTCGTCACGCTATGCTGTCACTACTCTTCCAAAATCAGTACAACCAGAGGGAGAGCGGAGAATCACACAGTCCCAACCTTCCAAAATCACTGGGCGATGTCACTTAATTTATTGTATACAGTGCCTTGCGAAAGTATTCGGCCCCCTTGAACTTTGCAACCTTTTGCCACATTTCAGTGTGGAATGGAACGACATTTATTGGACATTTCAAACTTTTTTAACAAATCAAAAACTGAAAAATTGGGCATGCAAAATTATTCAGCCCCTTTACTTTCAGTGGAGCAAACTCTATCCAGAAGTTCAGTGAGGATCTCTGAATGATCCAATGTTGACCTAAATGACTAATGATGATAAATACAATCCACCTGTGTGTAATTAAGTCTCCATATAAATGCACCTGCACTGTGATAGTCTCAGAGGTCCGTTAAAAGCGCAGAGAGCATCATGAAGAACAAGGAACACACCAGGCAGGTCCGAGATACTGTTGTGAAGAAGTTTAAAGCCGGATTTGGATACAAAAAGATTTCCCAAGCTTTAAACATCCCAAGGAGCACTGTGCAAGCGATAATATTGAAATGGAAGGAGTATCACACCACTGCAAATCTACCAAGACCTGGCCGTCCCTCTAAACTTTCAGCTCATACAAGGAGAAGACTGATCAGAGATGCAGCCAAGAGGCCCATGATCACTCTGGATGAACTGCAGAGATCTACAGCTGAGGTGGGAGACTCTGTCCATAGGACAACAATCAGTCGTATATTGCACAAATCTGGCCTTTATGGAAGAGTGGCAAGAAGAAAGCCATTTCTTAAAGATATCCATAAAAAGTGTCGTTTAAAGTTTGCCACAAGCCACCTGGGAGACACACCAAACATGTGGAAGAAGGTGCTCTGGTCAGATGAAACCAAAATTGAACTTTTTGGCAACAATGCAAAACGTTATGTTTGGCGTAAAAGCAACACAGCTGAATACACCATCCCCACTGTCAAACATGGTGGTGGCAGCATCATGGTTTGGGCCTGCTTTTCTTCAGCAGGGACAGGGAAGATGGTTAAAATTGATGGAGCCAAATACAGGACCATTCTGGAAGAAAACCTGATGGAGTCTGCAAAAGACCTGAGACTGGGACGGAGATTTGTCTTCCAACAAGACAATGATCCAAAACATAAAGCAAAATCTACAATGGAATGGTTCAAAAATAAACATATCCAGGTGTTAGAATGGCCAAGTCAAAGTCCAGACCTGAATCCAATCGAGAATCTGTGGAAAGAACTGAAAACTGCTGTTCAAATGCTCTCCATCTAACCTCACTGAGCTCGAGCTGTTTTGCAAGGAGGAATGGGAAAAAAATTTCAGTCTCTCGATGTGCAAAACTGATAGACATACCCCAAGCGACTTACAGCTGTAATTGCAGCAAAAGGTGGCGCTACAAAGTATTAACTTAAGGGGGCTGAATAATTTTGCACGCCCAATTTCAGTTTTTGATTTGTTAAAAAAAGTTTGGAATATCCAATAAATGTCTTTCCACTTCATGATTGTGTCCCACTTGTTGTTGATTCTTCACAAAAAATAGTTTTATATTTTTTATTAATTTATTTTACCTTTATTTAACCAGGTAGGCAAGTTGAGAACAAGTTCTCATTTACAATTGCAACCTGGCCAAGATAAAGCAAAGCAGTTCGACAGATACAACGACAGAGTTACACATGGAGTAAAACAAACATACAGTCAATAATACAGTATAAACAAGTCTATATACAATGTGAGCAAATGAGGTGAGAAGGGAGGTAAAGGCAAAAAAGGCCATGGTGGCAAGGTAAATACAATATAGCAAGTAAAACACTGGAATGGTAGTTTTGCAATGGAAGAATGTGCAAAGTAGAAATACAAATAATGGGGTGCAAAGGAGCAAAATAATTAAATAAATTAAATACAGTTGGGAAAGAGGTAGTTGTTTGGGCTAAATTATAGGTGGGCTATGTACAGGTGCAGTAATCTGTGAGCTGCTCTGACAGTTGGTGCTTAAAGCTAGTGAGGGAGTGTGTGTTTCCAGTTTCAGAGATTTTTGTAGTTCGTTCCAGTCATTGGCAGCAGAGAACTGGAAAGAGGCGGCCAAAGAAAGAATTGGTTTTGGGGGTGACTAGAGAGATATACCTGCTGGAGCGTGTGCTACAGGTGGGAGATGCTATGGTGACCAGCGAGCTGAGATAAGGGGGGACTTTACCTAGCAGGGTCTTGTAGATGACATGGAGCCAGTGGGTTTGGCGACGAGTATGAAGCGAGGGCCAGCCAACGAGAGCGTACAGGTCGCAATGGTGGGTAGTATATGGGGCTTTGGTGACAAAACGGATTGCACTGTGATAGACTGCATCCAATTTGCTGAGTAGAGTATTGGAGGCTATTTTGTAAATGACATCGCCAAAGTCGAGGATTGGTAGGATGGTCAGTTTTACAAGGGTATGTTTGGCAGCATGAGTGAAGGATGCTTTGTTGCGAAATAGGAAGCCAATTCTAGATTTAACTTTGGATTGGAGATGTTTGATATGGGTCTGGAAGGAGAGTTTACAGTCTAACCAGACACCTAAGTATTTGTAGTTGTCCACGTATTCTAAGTCAGAGCCGTCCAGAGTAGTGATGTTGGACAGGCGGGTAGGTGCAGGTAGCGATCGGTTGAAGAGCATGCATTTAGTTTTACTTGTATTTAAGAGCAATTGGAGGACACGGAAGGAGAGTTGTATGGCATTGAAGCTTGCCTGGAGGGTTGTTAACACAGTGTCCAAAGAAGGGCCGGAAGTATACAGAATGGTGTCGTCTGCGTAGAGGTGGATCAGAGACTCACCAGCAGCAAGAGCGACCTCATTGATGTATACAGAGAAGAGAGTCGGTCCAAAAATTGAACCCTGTGGCACCCCATAGAGACTGCCAGAGGTCCGGACAACAGACCCTCCGATTTGACACACTGAACTCTATCAGAGAAGTAGTTGGTGAACCAGGCGAGGCAATCATTTGAGAAACCAAGGCTGTTGAGTCTGCCGATGAGGATGTGGTGATTGACAGAGTCGAAAGCCTTGGCCAGATCAATGAATACGGCTGCACAGTAATGTTTCTTATCGATGGCGGTTAAGATATCGTTTAGGACCTTGAGCGTGGCTGAGGTGCACCCATGACCAGCTCTGAAACCAGATTGCATAGCAGAGAAGGTATGGTGAGATTCGAAATGGTCGGTAATCTGTTTGTTGACTTGGCTTTCGAAGACCTTAGAAAGGCATGGTAGGATAGATATAGGTCTGTAGCAGTTTGGGTCTAGAGTGTCACCACCTTTGAAGAGGGGGATGACCGCAGCTGCTTTCCAATCTTTGGGAATCTCAGACGACACGAAAGAGAGGTTGAACAGGCTAGTAATAGGGGTGGCAACAATTTCGGCAGATAATTTTAGAAAGGGTCCAGATTGTCTAGCCCGGCTGATTTGTAGGGGTACAGATTTTGCAGCTCTTTCAGAACATCAGCTGAATGGATTTGGGAGAAGGAGAAATGGGGAAGGCTTGGGCGAGTTGCTGTTGGGGGTGCAGTGCTGTTGACAGGGGTAGGAGTAGCCAGGTGGAAAGCATGGCCAGCAGTAGAAAAATGCTAATTGAAATTTTCAATTATGGTGGATTTATCAGTGGTGACAGTGTTTCCTATCTTCAGTGCAGTGGACACTTTAGTGTCCCAGAACTTTTTTGAGTTAGTGTTGCAAGAAGCAAATTTCTGCTTGAAAAAGCTAGCCTTGGCTTTTCTAACTGGCTGTGTGTAATGGTTTCTAGCTTCCCTGAACAGCTGCATATCACGGGGGCTGTTCGATGCTAATGCAGAACGCCATAGGATGTTTTTGTTTTTCAAACATATCTATGTTTGAAGCCTGAAATGTGGCAAAAGTTCAAGGGGGCCAAATACTTTCGCAAGGCACTGTAGTTTTGGTCATGTAGTATAGGTAATGACATCCGGATTAGACATGATTTCCAATGAAATCCTATGTTAATCTATTTGTAATCTAATACAACACACAGCTAAACTGATTTACGTGGAATCAAAACCTGAAGTCATACCTCGCTTTGGGCGGATCTGCTCTGGTCTAAAGAGCTCAGGTGTTTCAAAGGCAAATATGGAGTCACTCTCGAATGACCTCAAGGTCGTCATCGTCATCACAAAAGGAGCGGTGAAAGCCATCTGAGTACATTTCAGTAAGGACAATCTGCACACACATATGGATCATTAACAGGGATCTTATTCAATTCTACAAATACGTGGGCCTCTCGTAACTATGTGAATAAATGTTGTTTGTTTTCTTTATTTTGCACACATGGCAGCTAAAACTGAATTGTGTATACAAAAGCACATCAAACTACAACATATACAAAACAGCAACATTTTAACACAGTACGGAAGTTAGGGAATGGAAAAATGCATGATGAATCAAGGATAGAAGCAGTTATGATGGCACTGAAAGTTAGGGAATGGAAAGATGCACGATGGATCAAGGATAGAAGCAGTTATGATGGCACTGAAAGGAACTTCAGGCATAGATGGTCACAGAGAAGGGAGCCGGTCAGAGTCAGACAGTCAGGTCAGAGGCCTCAGCAGCGCACCTCGCTGTCCCCAAAGTCTGTGCTCCGGACTTTTTTAACATGAGGTGTGTGTGGATGACGCATATTAAATTCATACACATTGAAAAGTAAAAGGTTATTTATTACACAGTAACTCAGGATCTGTACACAGTAGTGGACCATATAAAATAGGATGAGCAAACAATATCACATGATCTGAGCCTCCCATGACACTGGAGGACACCTCAAACACAAACAGGGAATTGTTTAAAACTGAGACAATCGATTTCTCTGTAATGACAAGGGCCTTTAGTCCCATTATTGGCTGAACTTGCTTCAAAAACAAACACACATCCTACTTCAATAATGCATGAACATGACTACAACTTAAATTGCTCAAGTTTGGAATTGAATAGTTTTGACATTTTATGTTTCAGTCTGAATAGGGGTGAAGGTTGCTTTTTTAGAAGGGTAGGCATTTTCATTCATTGCAGACTTGTTTCCGATCAGTTCATCTGTATACAAAACGTATAAACAGTTCGAGGATATTGGACTTGGTACCTGTTCAGAGGGTATGTTGGTCTCCTGGGCCACAGCATTTCTCAGTCTGGACACAGTGCTGGAGAGAGGCACCGCCACACCCACTGTCATACAGTGGGAACACTTCCCCTGGTACACTACCGTCACATACAGGGGCCTGGGAGGGACACACAGAACAATTGAGTGGTCTTCCTCAGGCTTTGAGGAACAACCATCTCATCCTGCATCTACATTTTTTTGCGGTTTGTCTGTGGCATCCTTCTGTCTATCACTGCCATGTTTGACACTCTTGTAAGTTGAGGTGAAATACAGCAGAACAAGATCTGGTCTTTCTCCAATTTGTATTGGGGTATACCGCTCTCTGTGTATAAGACATGGCCTTACCAAGATATTAGATATCTTCTTACCGAGTGTGTGGTACAGGGATGGGCAGTGAGATGCAGAGGAAAGGGTCAAAGGTGTTGCTCCGTTTCTGGCAGTGAGGGCAAGTCAGCGAGGATCTGTTTGTGTGGAGACAAGTCACTTTTAACTTCAAACCGCATTTGACAACCGCATTGTCTCAGTGGAAAAGCTATATCAACAACAAGTCCAAGGTTAGTTGTCAAATTAGCATTAGAAAATTGTCTAGCTCACATGCAGTGTACTGTACGGGTCTATCTATAGTAACTGTGTTCAGTAAGAGTGCAGTGGGGTGTCAATCAGAAGATCATTTTGGAGAGTCACCTGTATTGAGCCTGAAATAGCTCTTGTACGAAGGAGCCAGCAACTGGTAATCTCTATCTCTCTGGTAGAGATAAATACCTAAGAGGCCACATTAATGCCCAAACAGAGCAACTGGGGTGTAAACAATACAACAAAGTAAACACAATCAGGTAATTGACAGTTAAGGGAGATACAACAACATAAATGCAGTAAAGGGCGATACAGCCCAGACAACACAGCTGTCTGTCCAGAACAGACAGGTACCAATTCACAGTCCACACTCTTGGTAAAAAAAAAAAAGTGGTTATCTAAAACCTAAAATGGGTCTTTGGCTGTCCCCATAGGAGAACCCTTGAAGAATCCTTTTTGGTTCCAGGTAGAACCCTTTTGGTTCCAAGTATAAGCCTTTTGGGTTCCACGAAGGACCCTTTTCACAGAGGGTTCTACCTGGAACAAAAATAGTTATCCTATGGTGACAGACGAAGAATCCTTTTGGAACCCTTTTTTCGAAGAGTAGAAGTTTCATAACCAAAACAGTCAGGACATGAAGTGCAATTGGCAGCAATGCTACCAGACATGGCAATAGGCTATATCTAATATCATTCAACTGTCTGAGATCAAATCCCCAGCTTGTAACTGATGGAATGAACAAAAGCGTACCCCAAAAAAGTTTAGTTACCTTCCTGGGTGGTCTGCTGCTGGGCAGGACCATGTTGTTGAGGTCCTCTGTCCAGCAGCCATAGGAGGAACTCCTGTGCATTGTGCTGGGCGTTGCCCCGGAACTGCAGGGCCCTCTTCGACACGACATTCTGGAGCACAGAAATTATATGGTAAGAGTTAAGGGTTATAAGTTAATATCAGACATAAAAAAAAAAATAGTCTTCAAATGGATACATTTATTTAATTTTTTGATTTAACTAGGCAAGTCAGTTAAGAACAAATTCTTATTTACAATGGCGGCCTACCAAAAGGCCTCCTGCGGGGACGTGGGCTGGTATTAAAAATAAAAAGCACAATATAAATCTAGGACAAAACACATCACAACAAGAGAAACACCACAACACTACATAAAGAGAGACCTAAGACATCAACATAGCAAGGCAGCAACACAACATGGTAGAAGCACAAAACAAGATACAAACATTATTGGGCACAGATAACAGCACAAAGGGCAAGAAGGTAGAGACAACAATACATCACACAAAGCAGCCACAACTCTCAGTAAGAGTGTCCATGATTGAATCTTTGAAGAGATTGAGATAAGACTGTCCAGTTTGAGTGTTTGTTGTAGCTCGTTCCAGTCGCTGGCTGCAGTGAACTGAAAAGACGAGCGACCCAGGGGTGTGTGCTTTGGGGCCTTTAACAGAATGTGACTGGCAGAACGGGTGTTGTATGTGGAGGATGAGGGCTGCAGTAGATATCTCAGATGGGGAGGAGTGAGCATCAACCAGTGAGTCTTGCGATGGGTATACAGAGATGACCAGTTCAGAGAGGAGTATAGAGTGCAGTGATGTGTCCTATAAGTAGCATTGGTGGCAAATCTGATGGCCGAATGGTAAAGAACATCTAGCCGCTCGAGAGCACCCTTACCTGTTGATCTATAAATGATGTCTCCGTAATCTAGCATGGGTAGGATGGTCATCTGAATCAGGGTTAGTTTGGCAGCTGGGGTGAAAGAGGAGCGATTACAATAGAGGAAACCACTAGATTTAACTTTAGCCTGCAGCTTTGATATGTGCTGAGAGAAGTACAGTGCACTGTCGAGTCATACTCCCAAGTACTTGTATGAGGTGACTACCTCAAGCTCTAAACCCTCAGAGGTAGTAATAAACACATGTGGGGGGGAGGGGCATTCTTCTTACCAAACTACATTACCTTTGTTTTGGAGGTGTTCAGAACAAGGTTATGGGTAGAGAAAGCTTGTTGGACAGTAAGAAATCTTTGTTGTAGAGCATTTAACACAAAATCAGGGGAGGGGCCAGCTTAGTATAAAACTATCATCTGCATATAAATCGATGAGATAGCTTCCTATTGCCTGAGCTATGTTGTTGATATAAATTGAGAAGAGCGTGGGGCCTAGGATCGAGCTTTGGTGTACTCCCTTGGTGGCAGGCAGTGGCGGAGATAGCAGATGTTCAGATACACTGCACTCTGATATAAATAGTTAGCAAACCAGCCCAAAGACCCCTCAGACACCAATACTCCTTATCCGGCCCACAAGAATGGAATGGTCTACCATATCAAAAGCTTTGGCCATGTCAATAAAAATAGCTGTACAATATTGCTTAAAATCAAGGGCAATGGTGACATCATTGAGGACCTTTAAGGTTGCAGTGACACATCCTTAACCTGAGCGAAAACCATATTGCATACCCGAGAGAATACTTTAGACATTAAGAAAGCCAGTCAGTTGATTATTGACAAGTTATTCCAACACTTTTGATAAACTGGGCAAAATATAAATAGGCCAATAACAGTTAGGATCAGCTTGATCTCCCCTTTAAATAAAGGATGCACCGTGGCTGACTTCCAAGGAATGGGAACCTCCCCAGAGAGGATAGACAGGTTAAAAAGGTCAGAGATAGGCTTGGTGATGATAGGGGCAGCAACCTTAAGGAAGAAAGGATCTGAACCAACTGACCCAGAAGTATCTTTAAGAAATGGCTTTCTTGCCACTCTTCCATAAAGGCCAGATTTGTGCAATATACGACTGATTGTTGTCCTATGGACAGAGTCTCCCACCTCAGCTGTAGATCTCTGCAGTTCATCCAGAGTGATCATGGGCCTCTTGGCTGCATCTCTGATCAGTCTTCTCCTTGTATGAGCTGAAAGTTTAGAGGGACGGCCAGGTCTTGGTAGATTTGCAGTGGTCTGAAACTCCTTCCATTTCAATATTATCGCTTGCACAGTGCTCCTTGGGATGTTTAAAGCTTGGGAAATCTTTTTGTATCCAAATCCGGCTTTAAACTTCTTCACAACAGTATCTCGGACCTGCCTGGTGTGTTCCTTGTTCTTCATGATGCTCTCTGCGCTTTTAACGGACCTCTGAGACTATCACAGTGCAGGTGCATTTATACGGAGACTTGATTACACACAGGTGGATTGTATTTATCATCATTAGTCATTTAGGTCAACATTGGATCATTCAGAGATCCTCACTGAACTTCTGGAGAGAGTTTGCTGTGTGCACTTAAAGGCTTAAAAGGTACACTGGGAATAAAACTGCATATAGTACTTGATTTATTGTGCAAAATAAGTAAGACACTGTGAGTGAAATTGTTTTATCTCCCAAAAAACGTAATTAAGTACAGCACCAGTCAAAAGGTTTGGACACACTTACTCACTCCAGGGTTTTTCTTTATTTGTACTATTTTCTACATTGTAGAATAATAGTGAAGACAAACTATGAAATAACAAATACAGAATTATGTAGTAACCAGAACATTGTAAACAAATCAAAATATATTTTATATTTGATTCTTCAAAGTAGCCACCCTATGCCTTGATGACAGCTTTGCACACTCTTGGAATTCTCTCAACCAGCTTCATGAGGGAGTCACCTGGAATGCATTTCAGTTAACAGGCGTGCCTTGTTAAAAGTTCATTTGTGATTTTCTTTCCTTCTTAATGAGTTTGAGCTAATCAGTTGTGTTGTGACAAGGTAGGGGTGGTATACAGAAGATAGCCCTATTTGGTAAATGACCGAGCCCATATTACGGCAAGAACAGCTCAAATAAGCAAAGAGAAATGACAGACCATCATTACTTTAAGACATGAAGGTCAGTCAATGCGAAACATTTCATGAACTTTGAAAGTTTCTTCAAGTGCAGTCACAAAAACAATCAAACGCTATGATGAAATTGGCTCTCATGTGGACCGTCAAAGGAAAGGAAGACGCAGAGTTACCTCTGCTGCAGAGGATAAGTTCATTAGAGTTACCAGCCTCAGATTGCAGCCCAAATATATTCTTCACAGAGTTCAAGTAACAGACATCTCAACATCAACTGTTCAGAGGAGACTGCGTGAATCAGGCCTTCATGCTTGGGCCAAGAAACACGAGCAATGGACATTAGACCGGTGGAATTCTGTCCTTTGGTCTGATGAATCCAAATTTGAGATTTTTACTTCCCAACGCTGTGTCTTTGTGAGACGCCGAGTAGGTGAACGGATGTTCTCTGCATGTGTGGTTCCCACAGTAAAGCATGAAGGAGGAGGCGTGATGGTGTGGAGTTGCTTTGCTGGTGACACTGTTGATGATTTGTTTTGAATTCAAGGCACACTTAACCAGCATGGCTACCACAGCATTTTGCAGTGATAGGCCATCCCATCTGGTTTGCGCTTAGTGGGACTATCAATTATTTTTCAACAGGACAACGAGCCAACACAGCTCCAAGCTGTGTAACGGCTATTTGACCATGAAGGGGAGTGATGGAATGCTGCATCAGATGACCTGGCCTCCACAATCACCCGGCCTTAACCCAATTGAGATGGTTTGGGATGAGTTGGACTGCAGAGTGAAGGAAAAGCAGCCAACAAGTGCTCAACATATATGGGAACACCTTCAAGACGGTTGGAAAAGCATTCCAGTTTAAGCTGGTTGAGAGAATGCCAAGAGGATGCCAAGAGTGTGCAAAGCTGCCATTCTTCTTTGAAGAATCTCAAAAATAAAATATATTTTCTTCTTGTTTAACACTTTTTTGGATACTACATTATGCCATATGTGTTATTTCATAGTTTTGATGTCTTCACTATTATTCTACAATGTAGAAAATAGTAAAAAATAAAGAAAAGTCCTTGAATGAGTAGGTGTGTCCAAACACTGGGCAAAACTCAATGAGCCTCAGAGTCAGATTGCACTGCTTAGCCCAATGTGCCATGGCAGTTCACAACGCAAACAGGCAGAGGACTTGATGATACTTGATACAGTTCAATTTGTATTATTATTTTGTTTTAGGCCTTCCCCAACCCATAGCCCTAAACTTAACCCCTCGGAATGAATACCTAACCTTAACCTTTTGAATTGTTTCTGTTTTCACCCTGTAACCACACGGAATTAACACCTCTAACCATGCAGAATGACTGTGTCAAAAATCTACGTTCATCCATAATAAGGCAAATTCTGAAGTGAACCTGAGATCAGGTTGGTAGGTGTACCCCAACAACAGTTTTTTTTAAAGTGTTTTTTCTCCAATTTATGCTTTGGCAACAAATATAAGTATAGGATGATTCAACAACGTGATTTGGGTACATAGTATGTGAGCGGAGATGAAGCGGAGAATGCCGAATTTGACTGGAGCGTGGAGCGAGATTCCCAAAGGCTGGAGTGTCGGCCTTCTTGTCCGCTCCAATATAACTCCAGTAGTGTTCCAGTAGAGCTCACTTCACGAGCTCAGGGCATGCTCGGGCCAGCATGCATTTATAGTCCACTTGTGTGCTGCTATAGCCCCTTGCTCTAGCTACTGTGAGGGAGTTTGCAAAATATCTTCACAGGTGCTAAATCAAGGTGACTTACAAAGATGAGGCACAAGAGAGGGAGTGTGGTGAATCAAGTGTGGAGAGGATGTCCTCCGCTAAAAATGAATTCTAAAAATGAATTCTAATAATGAATTCAAAAGCACTAAGTCATTTTTCCTTTAATTTGGATTTAATTCTAAGTAAGTCACAGTCTATATGCGCAATTTATAGACTATAACGATTTTATACAACAAAATGTTGTTTAAATGCTGAGAGCTTTATGTCCCTACCAGCCTATTGTGTTGTACTCACAAATGCTTCACAATGTATTTCTTTGTAGGCTATAGCCTTGAAATAATTTAAATACTATAGCCTAAAAAAATCATTTTCGTTAGGCTCCCTTGTCTGTCTTCTGACCTATTTAGAGTGTTTTTATGCTGTTTAATTTGACATAGCCTATTTGAAACAATGTTTGCTTCTTACATTCGCCTTTTCATGTTTATTCAAATACTTTTCATTAAAATCTTCCACATGGTTTGGTTTTAATACTTAAAAAACAATTGGTAGGTCCAGGTAGTCACAACAATAGATGTTAAATTGTGATTTTAATGAATGGAGCGAACAAGGAGCGCCGGAGAGGTGCGCAAGCACTGCTCCGTGAGCGATGAACGGCTCACATGCTCTGTTTGGGTACGAGTTAACATAATGAACTTTTTTCACTGGACAATTCATTTAAAACTGCAACATTTTCTCTTAGACTCATTGCAAAATGTGTAGAGTAACAGGCCATTTCCTTTAAAACTGCACGATTTCCTCATCTTCATGGCAAAACATGAAAAATAACATGAGATGAGCTATAAAACAGCACATTTTTCTCTCTGCCCCGTAGCAAAATATGTAGAATTGCAGGAAATGTGCTTTATTAAAAACTGCAACAACAAAAAAATCTGACTCATTTCAAAATGTATAGAACAGTATTTTAAACGGCACATCTTTCTCTGTCCCAAATGTGTTGAAATGCAGGAAGTTAGCCATTTCCACCGAACACACAAAAAATTCTCATCCCTCATCCTTCCACTTATTTCTATTTTGCACTGTTTATCAAAAGTGTTGGAAACATTTGTCAATAATCAACTGACTGGCTTTCTCGATGTCTATAGTATTCTCTCAGGTATGCAATCTGGTTTCTGCTCAGGTTATGGATGTGTCACTGCAACCTTAAAGGTCCTCAATGATGTCACCATTGCCCTTGATTCTAAGCAATATTGTGCAGCTATTTTTATTGACTTGGCCAAAGCTTTTGATATGGTAGATCATTCCATTCTTGTGGGCCAGATAAGGAGTATTGGTGTTTCTGAGGGGTTTTTGGCCTGGTTTGCTAACTACCTCTATGAAAGAGTGCAGTGTATCAGAACATCTGCTATCTCCGCCACTGCCTGTCACCAAGGGTGTACCCCAAGGCTCGATCCCAGGCCCCACGCTGTTCCCAATTTACATCAACAACATAGCTCAGGCAGTAGGAAACCCTCTCATCGATTTATATGCAGATGATACAGTCTTATACTCAGCTGGCCCCTCCCCGGATATTGTGTTAAACACTCTACAACAAAGCTTTCCCTAATCTTGTTCTGAACACCTCCAAAACAAAGGTCATGTGGTTTGGTAAGAAGAATGCCCCTCTCCCCACCAGTGTGATTACTACCTCTGAGGTTGAGAGCTTGAGGTAGTCACCTCATACCAGTACTTGGGAGTATGCCTTGACGGTACACTGTCCTTCTCTCAGCACATATCAAAGCTGCAGGCTAAAGTTAAATCTACACTTGATTCCCTCTATCATAATCGCTCCTCTTTCACCCCAGCTGCCAAACTAACCTTGATTCAGATGACCATCCTGCCCATGCTAGATTACGGAGACATAATTTATAGATCGGCAGGTAAGGGTGCTCTCGAGCGGCTAGATGTTCTTTACCATTCGGCCATCAGATTTGCCACCAATGCTCCTTATAGGACACATCACTGCACTCTATACTCTTCTGTAAACTGGTCATCTCTGTATACTCGTCGCAAGACCCACTGGTTGATGTTTATTTATAAAACTCTCTTAGGCCTCACTCCACCCCATCTGAGATATCTATTGCAGCCCTCATCTTCTACATACAACACCCGTTCTGCCAGTCACATTCTGTAAAAGGTCCCAAACATCCCTGGGTCGCTCGTCTTTTCAGTTAGCTGCAGCTAGTGACTGGAACGAGCTACAACAAAACACTCAAACTGGACAGTTTTATCTCAATCTTTTTATTCAAAGATTCAAATCATGGACAATCTTACTGACAGTTGTGGCTGCTTTGTGTGATGTATTGTTGTCTCTACCTTCTTGCCCTTTGTGCAGTTGTCTGTGCCCAATGTTTTTACCATGTTTTGTGCTGCTACCATGTTGTGCTGCTGCCATGTTGTGTTGCTACCACGTTGTTGTCATGTTGTTGTCTTAGGTCGTTCTTTAGTGTTGTGTTGTCTCTCTTGTCGTGATGTGTTTTGTCCTGTATTTTTGAAAATGTATTTTCAATTTTAATCCCAGCCCCCGTCCCCGCAGGAGGCCTTTTGCCTTTTGGTAGTTTGTCATTGTAAATAAGAATTTGTTCTTAATTGACTTGCCTAGTTAAATAAAATAAAATCAATAAAATATACTGCGTTTTCAAAATACCCCTCCATATACTCTTCAAAATACCCTGTGGAACCACGTCTATTGTCACCCCCCACCCAATGTCTACATCACAAGTTCGCCCTTGCTTCAAATACTGCCTGAGACACCTTTGCTATGTACCTCCGTACTCAATAAAAGGTGTATACTCAAATGTATACTGAACAAAAATATAAACGCAACATGTAAAGTGTTGGTCCCATGTTTCATGAGCTGAAATAAAAGATCCCATACATTTTCCATACGCACAAAAAGCTTATTTCTATAAAAATGTTGTGCACAAATTTGTTTACATCCCGGGTTAGTGAGCATTTACTCATTTGCCAAGATAATCCATCCACCTGACAGGTGTGACATATCAAGAAGCTGATAAAACAGCATTAACATAACACAAGTGCACCTTGTCCTGGGGATAATAAAAGGCCACTCTAAATGTGCAGTTTTGTCACACAATGCCAAAGTTTTGAGGGAGCGTACAATTGCCATGCTGATTGCAGCAATGTCCACTGGAGCTGTTGCCAGACAATTTAATGTTAATTTCTCTACCATAAACTGCCTCCAAAGTAATTTTTGAGAATTTGGTGGAACATCCAACCAGCCTCACAACCGCAGACCACGTGTAAGCCCAGGACCTCCACATCCGGCTTCTTTCACCTGCGGGATCGTGTGAGACCAGCCCCCTGGACAGCTGATAAAACTGTGGGTTTGCACAACCTAAGAATTTCTGCATAAACTGTCAGAAACCATCTTAGGGAAGCTCATCTACGTGCTCGTCGTCCTCACCAGGGTCTTGACCTGACTGCAGTTTGGCGTCGTACCCGACTTCAGTGGGAAAATGCTCACCTTCGATAGCCACTGGCACGCTGGAGAAGTGTGCTCTTCACGAATGAATCCCAGATTCAACTGTACGGTACAGTTGAATGACGTTGTGTGGGTGAGCGGTTTGCTGATGTCAATGTTGTGAGCAGAGTGCCCCATGGTGGCGGTGGGGTTATGGTATGGGCAGACATAAGCTATGGACAAAGGACACAATTGCATTTTATCGATGGCAATTTGAATGCACAGAGATACCGTGACGAGATCCTGAGGCCCATTGTCATGCCATTCATCTGCAACCATCACCTTATGTTTCCGCATGATAATGCGTGGCCCCGTCTCGCATGGATCTGTAAACAATTCCTGGAAGCTGAAAATGTCCCTGTTATTCCATGGCCTGCATACTCACTAGACTTGTCACACATTGAGCATGTTTGGGATGCTCTGGATTGACGTGTACTATAGCGTGTTCCAGTTTCCATCAATATCCATCAACTTCACACAGCCATTGTAGAGGAGTGAGACAACATTCCACAGTCTAATATCAACAGTCTGATAAACTCTATGCAAAGGAGATGTGTTGCGCTGCATGAGGCAAACGGTGGTCAGACCATATACGGTTTTCTGATCCACGCCCCTACCTTTTTTTTAAGGTATCTGTGACCAGCTTATGCATATCTGTACTCCCAGTCATGTGAAATCCATAGATGAGGGCCTAATTGATTTATTTAAATTGACTGATTTCCTTAGATGAACTGTAACTTAGATGAACTGTAACTTAGATGAACTGTAACTTAGATGAACTGTAACTTAGACGATTCGTATTGCATGATATTTCAAGTCCCCTCAAAAAGATATTTAGTCAGTCTTTGGAAGCGAATATTAGTTCTAAGGGGTTCTAAGCTAACATGTGGAATTATTTTAAGATGGTCATGCCAAGGATAACTGAGATATTTCATTTAGAATTTTTGGACCACTTTAGGTATAAAAAAATATATATATATATATATATATATATATGACATTGAATTTGGTCTTACTGCTATTAGCCCATAGAAATGCACTGAATAACAGATTCATACATGGTAAAACCGATGAAAAAAATAAAACAACCTTTGTTTTGAAGTTTCTGTCCAATTTCAGAGATATAAGAATGATCAGGAAAAAACATTTACCCATATTGGACCCCTTTTTTTGGCACTAAACTACTTCACCTCAATAACTGGTTTTAACTGGTACCGGCTGTCATGTTCACTCCCTCTCCAATGCTCGACGTCGCCAGTTGTCTCATCATTATGCACACATGCCACCCTCGTTACGCGCACCTGCGCCTCATGACACTCACCTGGACTCCATCACCTTCCTGATTACCTCCTGAAATCTGTCACTCCCCTTGGTTCTTTCCTCAGACGTTATTGACTCGGTTTCTGTTTCATGTCTGTACGCTTTGTGTTTCTTGTGTTGTACTATGTTCTAGTTAATATTAAATTTGCACTCCCTGTACTTGCTTCCCGAATCCCAGCATATACATAATACGGGCTTATTCAGGCGAGGCTTGTGAGCAAAACAACCAACATGTATATGTTTGTGAGAGATTCACCTTTCCATAGTAGTTTGTAGGCCAAACCCTTCGGACGCTACAGCTATTTTTGTGAGAAGACCGATTTTTGTGATGTCTCATTGTCTGACAAACACCGCTGTAGCTCTGCCACTTTTCAGATACACTAACAGTGCATTAAGAAAGTATTTAGAACCCTTGGCTTTTTCCAGATTTTGTTACATTTTACAGCCTTATTCTAAAATTGATCAAATTATTTTTATCCTCAATCTGCACACAATTCCCCATAATGACAAAGCGAAACAGGTTTATAAATATTTGCAAATGCATTAAAACATTTTTTTTTTTTACTTTATTTACATAAGTATTCAGACCCTTTGCTATGAGACTCTAAATTGAGCTCATGTATATCCTGTTTCCATTGATAATCCTTTAGATTTTCTTTGGACAAAGTTGAAAAATGGCACACTGGTCTATATAAAAGGTCCCACAGTTGACAGTGCATATCAGAGCAAAAACCAAGCCATGAGGTCGAAGGAATTGTCCGTAAAGCTCCGAGACAGCATTGTGTCGAGACACAGATCTGGGGAAGGGTACCAAAACATTTATGCAGCATTGAAGGTCCCCGAGAACAGTGGCCTCAATCATTCTTAAATGAAAGAATTTTGGAACCACCAAGACTCTTCCTAGAGCTGGCCGCCCAGACAAACCGAGCAAAAAAGCTGGCACCATCCCAAGTTGAAGCATGTTGGTAGCAGCATCATGCTGTGGGGAGGTTTTTCAGTGGCAGGGACCGAGAGACTAGTCAGGATCGGCGGAAAGATGAACAGAGCAAAGTACAGAGATCTTGAATGAAAACCTGCTCCAGAGTGCTCAGGACCTCAGACTGGGACAAAGGTTCACCTTCCAACAGAACAACAACCCTAAGCACACAGCCAAGACAACGCAGGAGTGGCTTTGGGACAAGTCTCTGGATGTCCCTGAGTGGCCCAGCCAGAGCTGAACCTGATCAAACATCTCTGGAGAGACCTGAAAATATCTGTGCAGCAACGCTCCCCATCCAACCTGACAGAGTTTGAGAGGATCTGCAGAGAAGAATGGGAGAAACTCCTCAATTACAGATGTTCCAAGTGTAGCGTGGTTCGTTCTGCATTGTGTAATTTAATGAGGACACTGGCACAACTGGAGGTCTCCTTGTTGGATTTTTACTTTCCCTGCACACGAAGAGACAACACACAATATGTTAGCCATTGGTGCAGTCACAGCTCTCAGGCACCTCGCTAGCTGAAGGTCAGGCAAGAGAGAACAATAGGAGGGTACAGAAATACACACAACCCACGATGGACCAGACCAAAATATACACAACTTTTACAATCTTGTATTTACAATATAGATATGACAAAGTGTTTGTACACCAAAATAACATTAGCTAAGCAGCTGTAAACAAAATTAACATTAGCTATGCAGCTGTAATTAAATTTAAAAAAACACACTGAATTATTATTATTAACATTCCCTCTTGACCTGGCCTATTTGAACTGGTCCTTGTGTGCAATTTGGTGCATAATCTAGGGGAACAACATCACACTGTTACACAAGCTGGTAGCGTCGAGACTCGAGGCCGTTATCGCTGCCAAAGGTGATTCAACAAAGTCCTGAGTAAAGGGTCTTGTCAATATAAAAGACCATCTTTGATGGAAATACCCATTGGCAGTTCAAAGGTGCTAAAAACAACTTCTCACATGACATGTCTCTCAAACATTCTGAACACCTGTTTTATACTGTGGCTTAAGCAATTAACTAATCAGGTAGACCTGTGAAGTGACCTGCGATGCAAAACTGGCAAAAATTGGCAATACCAATGATGACAAGATAAAATATTATGGAGTTATGGAGATAAAATGTCAATCAATCAATCAATACAAAACATATAAAAATGCTTGCTTTTCATAAATAGCTTGCATATTTTAAAAGAGTCCAATGTCTCTAGTGAAGGAGCCTCTCCTTCACAGATATGACCATGCCCCCACACTCCAGAGTTGACTGTGTTGTGGGGTGTACTCGAACGTCCACAGAGCACGGACGAGACCAGACAGTTGCTCTGTGACTTCAGACTCCTGCTGGTGTCCCTTTCTTTGTATACAAACTCCGTTTGCTGAATTCGGTTTATTCGATTCAGTCGATTTGTCATTGGTGCTATGACAGCCGTCCTCTCCACGGTATTGTTCCAATGCAAGATATTCAGCAAAGAGTTCCGTGTTGCTCAGACATTGCAAGATAGCGTTCATGAAACAGGTGTTGCCATGGTTCTTGAGTCCGGAAACTCCGGCGACCTTGTCCCCAAATAGGAACCCGCCACATTCACTGCCGTCGGAGGGAACAGAGCCGCATGTAGTAGCCTGGATGAAACTTGCATCGTTCTTCTCTTCACCTCCATGCTCCTCGTTGCTGAAATGGGACAGAGTAGACAGAGTCCTGAGAACTATGTTCATAAAGCTCCCCACAGAGCCCCTTCGGAAGAGCTTCTTGCTGAAGGATTTCTTCTCTTTAGTGTTAGCTTTCGACATGGTTGAATGGCTGGTGTTTCTCAATATTTAAATCATATTAGAAAGAGAGAGAGCATCTGGACAACAATTGGATCAATCTGTCGATTCCATTGACAAAAGCCAAACACAGTGATAATTTGTGTTCCTCACTGATGATGACAGGCTATAAAACATTATTTGAGGAAAAAGTGGCGCTTTTGGGGGTCTTATCACCAGTAGCCTATAGCCAAAAACAAAAAGACCCGTGACATCTCACTTAAAACACTGCGTCGGTTTGCATACATATTATCCATGGGAAGATGCTATCATGCCTAATGCCACTTTAAATAAAGGTAGCCTAGAGAAGGTCTCCATGCACGAGTTAATTTTCATAATCTCGTAGGCTATCAATTTTGTGTCATGTCATGCAGGTGTAACATTTTGGATGCCCAGAATGATGCGCGTCATTAGAGCATCAGCGGGTCATGATCCTCGACATCAACAGCAATAAATCAACCCATAATTTGGGACCACAGTGTACCGAGCGGTGCTCCTCGTGTTTGATTAAATAAACCGCAGCTCCATCCATATAGCCTTGTCCTATTCTCGCATCTTCAGATAAAAAAAATGCTGATGTTTGCAGACCCCTAGATGTCCAATAAATCGCCCGTACCATGGAAGCGTTTACAGAAGCGCTCTCAAACTGAGAAGCCCCCAGAAAGAAGCCCGAAGGGAAGTATAGTCCGCTGCTCCCTCCAGTCAGGTTAATACTATCCATCGTATATACGCCGTAAAATTAACATCATGTGATGTCTTATTTTTCTCCTAATTCATCGCAAGGCCGCTTCTCCTGTCTTCATCATGTGGAGTCATCGATACTGCAGGCAGAGCGGTGGCGACCAATGTCACTGCCAAACACTGATCCATGTTGGAGGAGAGGAGAGCATGTGACGCTGGCGAATTCTACTCACTGGGTGAGACACCCGGCTCTCCTGCTGTAGGCCAGAATGTTCCGCTAAAAATCAGACAGGAGAAAGGGGATATCTAGTGAGTTGTGCACAAAAATGAACAAAAATCTTATTTCACTCAAATTTTGTGCACAAATGTGTTTACATCCCCGTTAGTGAGCATTTCTCCTTTGCCAAGATAACCTATCCACCTGACAGGTGTGGCATATCAAGAAGCTAAACAGCATGATCATCACACAGGTGCACCTTGTGCTGGGTAAAATAAAAGGCCACTCTAAAATGTGCAGTTCTGTCACACAACACAATGCCACAGATGTCTCACGTGTTGAGGGAGAGTGCAATTGGCATGCTGACTGCAGGAATGTTCACCAGAGCTGTTGCCAGAGAATTGTATGTTTATTTCTTGACCACAAGCCGAGGCTTAGAGAATTTGGCAGGACATCCAACGGGCCTCATAACCACAGACCACGTGTAACCTTGCCAGCCCAGGACCTCCACATCTGGATTTTTCACCTGCAGGATCATCTGAAAATAGCCACCCGGATAGCTGATGAAACTGGGTTTGCACAACTGAAGAATTTCTGCTGTCAGAAGCTCATCTGTGTGCACGTCATCCTCACCAGGGTCTTGACTGCATTTTGGCGTCGTAACTGACTTCTGTGGGCAAATGCTCACCTTCGATGGCCGCTGGCACCCTGGAGAAGTGTGCTCTTCACAGACAAATCCCAGTTTCAACTGTACCGGGCAGATGGCGTCGTGTGGGCGAGAGGTTTTCTATTGTCAGCGTTGTGAACAGAGTGTCCCATGGTAGCGGTGGGGTTATGGTATGGGCAGCCATAAGCTACAGACAATGAGCACGATTGCGTTTTGATGGCAATTTTAACGCACAAAGATACCGTGATGAGATCCTGAGGCCCATTGTCGTGCCATTCATACACCGCCATCACCTCATGTTTCAGCATGATAATGCACGGCCCCATGTCACAAGGACTGCACACACTTCCTGGAAGCTGAAAATGTCCCAGTTCTTCCATGGCCTGCATATTCACCAGCAATGTCACCCAATGAGCCAGTTTGGGATGCTCTGTATCAAGATGTACAACAGTGTGTTCCAGTTCCCGCCAATATTCAGCAACTTCGCACAGCCATTGAGGAGGAGTGGGACAACATTCCACAGGCCACAATCAACAGCCTGACCATATCTATGCGAAGGAGATGTCGGCTGCATGAGGCAAATGGTGGTCACATCAGATACTATTAGTAGCTGCATTTCAACGGCAACCAGTAGCTTCAAGTCAGGACGACCAACTTTAGCAGTTTGCATGAAAAGAGCAGAAACATGAAAACCGAATTCAAATGAGTTTATCAAGAGAAGAAGCACTGGTAAATTCATTCATCCAGTTTGGCAAGTCCACGAGACTGCGCTGAGCCAGTCTTCAGAAAATTCAACCAAACTCTTGATCCCAAATGTAAAACTCCTGGCTATGCTAGAGTACAATAGTTGACTGCTTTGCAAATGGATAAAGCAACCCAGAAAGTTAAGGAGATTCTGAGAGGCATGGAAAATAACCCTGTTTGTTTACGGATGGATTGACCGCTTGGTTCTATCACCCCCTCCATGCGTTGCTCAAACTCCATCCGATTAAGCGTCCACACACCATAGAGGTAATTGACCACACATTGGACGCATGGGATATACCATGGAAACAATCCTACTCTTCGTAACTGGCAACAGGGCGAACATTGTCAAGACTATCAACCTATTACAGAACAGGGATGAGAATACCTATGTGATCAACAACTACGAGAACTGGCCATTGCTTTGATCTGCGTGGAAGAAATGTCTGAATCTGAGTCGAACACCGACAATGAACTTTTCAGATTCATGTCACATTAAGATTAATTTATAACTTAAACCGAACCAAATCTATTACCTGACCCATCACCTTATGTATTACTCCCGTGCATAAGACTACTTTCTGTCCCTAACGAAAACAGAAACTAAATAATATAAAAACGAAATAGAAATGATTTTACAAAACTCAAACTTGAAAACTAGCTGAAAATAAATGTCAAAATAAAATCTAAAAACAAATAGAAATAAAAACGAGTAGAAAAATCACAAAACTATAATAACCTTGCATAGGCCTAATTTAAACGTTTCTTACAGAAGAAACATGAAAAGCATATGCTTAACCATGGTAGCAATTGAAAGGGAACAGTTTGTAGAGAATGGAAAGTATTAGTCAAAGTTTACCTGACAAGACTGAAACCAAACATTACACTTGATGTTATGTGCATTTTACATTTACTGTACTTTCCGCCACATTAGTTGATAATTAGTTGATAACGAAATCTGAAAATAGTCTGGATGCATTCTGTAACGTAATACTATTCCTGGAAAATTTGGTGTAGGTACAACGTAAGACAACAACAACAAAAAAATAGACAACAATTGCAAGGGATTGAGTGAGAGGACTAAGCAATTTCAATACACTTTTATGAAGAAAAAAAAATGTTCATTATAAATCACAATCTGGGTCAGCTGGTTATGATTTGAAAGCTTGTTCTATTGCCAACATGACTAGCAGTTATAAAATACGACATTACAGTGTTAGGCTTTCACAAGGCAATTCAGTGAAACAGATCGTAATTTTGGTGCACGTAGAAAGGAGTCATGAGTGCATTCAGGTGCCTGTGCCACGGCAGACTTTCTCACAACCTAGGGTATGACACCACATAATCTTGTAACTGTACATCAAACATAGTGATCATAAACGTTGACACTGTATATGACCTGAGTTTTATGAATTGGAAATGTGAAGTAGAGGTTTGTACTCATGGTTGTTTGGCTTGCTTTTAAGACTTTAGCACCGCGCGCAACAAGAGGTTTTGCACATTTGTTGTTGCCTGAGTGAGGGAAATGCTGTAAATTAATAAGACTCGGTGTATTTTGAAAGATGATTGTGGAGCGATTTCAGTGTCAACATCAATTGTATTGACCCTGGGTTTATAAGTGCGGATATCGACTCTCTCGCTTGAGCACGCTTTTGCGGCACAGTCGATAGTGCGCTGGACTTCGGGCTAGAAGGTGGGATCGGACCTTGCATCCACGACAGTGCGTGTGGTTGGCCGGTGAGCGCGTTCCTATAAGAGTCGCAAGCTATCGCGAGGACGCGCTCTTTGAATGGAGGGGTAGTGTAACGACCATTGATTTATAACCGCGGATATCAACACCTCCGCTTTGAGCATGCTTTTGCGGCACAGTCGATAGCGCCCTAGACATCGGAATGGAAGGTCGAGGGTTCGTGACTGTTTCATTACAGTATTTTATCATTTTGAATGTAATATTTTTCAAAAATTGAACTGAATGAATGTTGCATTCACTTTTAATAAAACAATTTCAATTTACTTGAATATTCAAATTCAATATTTATATATTCCGTTTCAATAGTCATAGGTATTGCATTTATCCTGTGGGATCAAAGTTAACATCACTTCAAGTTAATCAAAGTTTCATATATTAATTTCTCAGATGTATTCAGATTCAGTTCTCTAAATTCCAGATTAAAAACCAGAGACAACATCCTGGTACTGTTAGCTTTCAGGAATGGCCAAAACGATTCAACTGCTAGAGCCAAATGCATGGGAAGAAAATATATTCAACATGCACATTGGTTTGAGAAACCGGCAGAAGTTTCAGTTTACCACAGTGAGCATTCTCTTCTATCTGTTCTCTTCAACCTTTCCTGGCTGGCAAAGAACCAGGATGTTATCTCTGGTTTTGAATCTGAATTTAGAGAATTGAATTTGAAAACTGAATCTGTCTGAGAAGTTTAATATATTAAACTTTGATTAACTTGAAGTGATAGTTTGTAAACGTTGATACATAGACGATTGCAATATCTAGTCTATATTGAAACTGAATATATAAAATCAAATGTTATGTCACAAGCGCCGAATACAACAGGTGTACGTACACCTTACAGTGAAATGCTTACTTACAAGCCCTTAACCAAAAATGTAGTTTTAAGAAAATACCCCCCGAAAAAAGTAAGAGATAAGATAATAACAAACAATTAAAGAGCAGCAGTAAATAACAATAGCGGGGCTATATGCAGGGGGTACCGGTACAGAGTCAATGTCAATGTGGAGTCAATATGCAGGGGGTACCGGTACAGAGTCAATGTCAATGTGGAGGCTATATGCAGGGGGTACCGGTACAGAGTCAATGTCAATGTGGAGGCTATATGCAGGGGGTACCGGTACAGAGTCAATGTCAATGTGGAGGCTATATACAGGGGGTACCGGTACAGAGTCAATGTCAATGTGGAGGCTATATGCAGGGGGTACCGGTACAGAGTCAATGTCAATGTGGAGGCTATATGCAGGGGGTACCGGTACAGAGTCAATGTCAATGTGGAGGCTATGTGCAGGGGGTACCGGTACAGAGTCAATGTCAATGTGGAGGCTATATGCAGGGGGTACCGGTACAGAGTCAATGTCAATGTGGAGGCTATATGCAGGGGGTACCGGTACAGAGTCAATGTCAATGTGGAGGCTATATGCAGGGGGTACCGGTACAGAGTCAATGTCAATGTGTGGGGACACCAGTGTCAAGGTAATTGAGGTAATATGTACTTGTAGGTAGAGTTAAAGTGAATACACATAGATAATAACAGAGAGTAGCAGCAGCATTCCGGAGGGGGGGGGGGCAATGCAAATAGCCTGGGTAGCCGTTTGATTAGCTGTTCAGGAGTCTTATGGCTTGGGGGTAGAAGCTATTTAGGAGCCTTTTGGACCTAGACTTGGCGCTCCGGTACCACTTGCCATGCAGTAGCAGAGAGAATAGGGCCTTCCTCTGACACCGCCTGGTAGAGAGGTCCTGGATGGCTGGAAGCTTGCCCCCGGTGATGTACTGGGCCGTACGCGCTACCCTCTGTAGTGCCTTGCGGTCGGAGGACGAGTAGTTGCCATACCAGGCAGTGATGCAACCCGTCAAGATGCTCTCGATGGTGCAGCTGTAAAACCTTTTGAGGATGTGAGGACCCATGCCAAATATTTTCAGTCTCCTGAGGGGGAGTAGGTTTTGTCGTGCCCTCTTCACGGCTGCCATGGTGTGCTTAGACCATGTTAGTTTGTTGGTGATGTGGACACCAAGGGACTTGAAGCTCTCAACCTGATCCACTACAGCCCCGTCGATGAGAATGGGGGCGTGCTCAGCCCTCCTGTTCCTGTAGTCCACAATCATATCCTTTGTCTTGATCACATTGAGGGAGAGGTTGTTGTCCTTGCACCACACGGTCAGGTCTCTGACCTCCTCCCTAGAGGCCGTCTCATCGTTGTTGTTGATCAGGCCTACCACCGTTGTCGTCAGCAAACTTAATGATGGTGTTGGGAGTCGTGCTTGGCCATGCAGTCGTGGATGAACAGGGAGTACAGGAGGTGACTAAGCACGCACCCGAGGGATCAGCGTGGCAGATGGAGGTGTTTAGTCCCAGGGTCCTTAGCTTAGTGATGAGCTTTGTGGGCACTATGGTGTTGAATGCTGAGCTTCAGTCAAAGAACAGCATTCTCGCATAGGTGTTCCTTTTGTCTATGTGGGAAAGGGCAGTGTGGAGTGAGATTGAGATCTTCGGATCTGTTGGGGTGGTATGCGAATTGGAGCGAGTCTAGCGTTTCCGGGATGATGTTATTGCTGTGAGCCATGACCATCCTTTCAAAGCACTTCGTAGCTACCGACGTAAGTGCTATGGGGCGGTAGTCATTTAAGCAGGTTATCTTCGCTTTCTTGGGCACAGGGACTATGGTTGTCTCCTTGAAACATGTTGGTATTA
Organism: Oncorhynchus mykiss; assembly: GCF_013265735.2. Classification (NCBI taxonomy): domain Eukaryota; kingdom Metazoa; phylum Chordata; class Actinopteri; order Salmoniformes; family Salmonidae; genus Oncorhynchus; species Oncorhynchus mykiss. Next base: position 1,014,454 of record NC_048584.1, read on the forward strand.
CAGACTCGGTCAGGGAGAAGTTGAAAATGTCAGTGAATACACTTGCCAGTTGGTCTGCGCATGCTCCGAGTACACGTCCCGGTAATCCGTCTGGCCCCGCGGCCTTGTGAATGTCACATTGGCTACGCAGTGCGAGATCACACAGTCGTCCAGAACAGCTGGTGCTCTCATCCATGTTTCAGTGTTGATTGCCTCAAAGCGAGCATAAAAGGCATTTAGTCGGTCTGGTAGGCTTGCGTCACTGGGCAGCTCACGGCTTTCCCTTTGTAGTCCGTAATAGTTTCGAAGCCCTGCCACATGCGATGAGCGTCACAGCTGGTGACTGTCACTCAGTAAAGTCTTTGAAATTGTTGCATGTTGCATTTATATTTTTGTTCAGTATACTTTGTACCTCTTATTATTTGCTCAAGTGTTTCCTTCACATTGGAATGGACAGAGGTATTGCTCGAGTCGAAAAAAAATTGAATATAATGTTGCGGATAAAGTTGGGAATAACAGTTTCATGTGTACAACATCTACCAACCTGCATCACTAAACAGCTTTGCCGTTTCGAAAAGGATATTTTGGGGTATTTTTTGTTGTTGTTGCCTTTGTTCATGTTTTTTCAGGGCTACACAAGTTAAATCACAAAAGAGGTGTTTGAACCTTTCTACAACATTACATTTACATCACACAGAGATTTGGTTCTAAAAATAAAATGTCTCCTTTAAAATCAGACATTTCATTTGAATCTTCAATTAACTTCATTATCAAAGAGTTGAAGACAGAGGCCAGATGTTTATTCAATTAGTGGACAGATTCCAGTACATTACAAATAAGCAAAACCATTTCTACCCTGATTTCCAGAAATGAGCCATAATAAATATAAAAAAAGACATAAAGAGTACGATGCCAAAGCAGTTTAAATATTTGATAACCAGACGTTGCTTATAGCCATTTCATGATGGGAATATCCCTAAATGGAGACTTCAGGTTTCTGCCACACCAGGGGTCAAGACTCCAGTTATCATATCTACAGAAAGGGAAACAGATTGTTTATGTGATTGTTACATTACATAAATCCATATTTATACATCATATGTTTGTCATTTGATTGTTTTTCATCTACAATTCTTTGACACAAGTTTTTTTAGTCAGGTGTAAACACAAGATACGTCTGAAACAATGTATTTGTGTTAGGGTGAGAGAACTCTGGGCCCGATATTTCTAATGTTTGACTTATGGGACAAGGACAGTGCACATTAAATCAACATTTCAGTGTTCATATAAATGTCAATGTGCCAGAGTTAGCAAAAGAGCTCATTTTTGTCCATAGTCCATTACCTGTTTAGAGTGCGACCGTGGTCAGTGGTCCAGCCCCCTCAGGGCAGCGATGGTGGACACCAGTCTACGGGGTAGCAGTTTGGCTGTCAGTCTGTACTCCTCTGGCTTGGCCCTCAGCAGGGTCACTATCTGCTGCAGGGTCCTGGAGGGCTGCAAGCCCAAAGCATCCATCACGTTGCTCAGATAGTCTGTGGGGAGTTAGAAGACCAACACTTTTACAGACACACTGAAAACACAGTATGGACATACTAGTGCCTTCAGAAAGTATTAATAGAAACTCTAGTGTAGATTTGGCCTTGTGTTTTAGGTGTCCTGTTGAAAGGTGAATTCATCACCGAGTGTCTGGTGGAAAACAAACTGAACCAGGTTCTCTTCTAGGATTTTCACTGTGCTTAGTGCCATTCCCTTTCTTTTTTATACTGAAAAACTCCCGAGTCCTTAACGATTACAAGCCATACCCATAACATGATGCAACCACCACTATGCTTGAAAATATGTTGAGTGGTACACAGTAATGTGTTTTATTGGGTTTGCCCCAAACACTTTGTATTCAGGACAAAAAGTTAGATTTTCCAAAAATGTTTAGGTTTCACTTTAATGTCTTGTTGCAAACAGGATGCATGTTTTTGAATATTTGTATTATGTACAGGCTTATTTTCACTCTGTCAATTAGATTAGTATTTTGGAGTAACTACAAAGTTGTTGATCCATCCTCAGTTTCCTCTCATCACAGCCATTAAACTAACTATTCTAAAGTCAGCATTGGCCTCATGGTGAAATCCCTGAGCGGTTTTCTTCCTCACCAGCAACTGAGTTAGGAAGCATACCTGTATCTTTGTAGTGACTGAGTGTATTGATACACACTCCAAAGTGTAATTAATAACTTCACCATGCTCAAAGGGATATTCAATGTCTGTTTTTTGTTGTTGTTGTACCCATCTACCATTAGGTTCCCTTCTTTGTGAAGCATTGGAAAACCTCCCTGGTCTTTGGGGTTGAATCTGTGTTTTGAAATTCTCTGCATGACTGAGGAACCTTACATACCTTGTGTGGGGTACAGAAAAAATTATGTTAATCTTTACGATCGCACAAAAATGAGTCCATGCAACTTACCTGACTTGTTAAAAAGATCGGACCCTTTTTTTCAATTTTCACCTAAAATGACATGCCCAAATCTAACTGCCTGTAGCTCAGGACCTGAGGCAAAGGATATGCATATTCTTGATACAATTTGAAAGAAAACACTTTCAAATTTGTGGATATGTGAAATTAATGTACATTAAGTAAAAGATAGTAATCTAGTTGCAATTTATATTTTGGCCACCAGATGTCAGCAGTGTATGTGCAAAGTTTTAGACTGCATTTATGTTCAAAATGTATAAAAACTGCCCAAATGTGTCTAATTGGTTTATTAATACATTTTTAAATTCATAACTGTGCACTTTCCTCAAACAACAGCATGGTATTCCTTCACTGCAATAGCTATTGTAAATTGGACAGCGCAGTTAGATTAACAATAATTTAAACTTTCTGAGAATATCAGATATGTCTATGTCCTGGGAAATGTTCTTGTTACTTACAACCTCACACACCGATCTTAAGCACATTTTTAGTCTTGAACTTATTTAGGGCACATTTTTACTCCTGAATTTATTTAGGTTTGCCATAAAAGGGGTTGAATTCTTATTGATTCAAGACATTTCAGATTGTAATTTAATTAATTCATTTGTAAAATAGTCCCAAAACATAATTCCACTGACATTACGGGGCATTGTGTGTAGGCCAGTGACAAACACAATCTCAATTTAATCTATTTTAAAATTCAGGCTGTAACAACAAACTGTGGAAAAAATAAAGGTGTGACCACTTTGAAGGCACTATATTATTACCTATTAATTACTACTATATATTTACCAATTCATCTCTTGTGGAGACGTAACATAAATGGTATTGTAGCATCTGTCAACAGATGATTGTGGGATGTGATGACAACGAGGAACGGTTTGCAGATTTTTTTTTCCGGCGCTCGCATCTTTCGAATTTCTGAAAGGGAGGGGGAACATCCTATAGACTTGAAGGGGGGTGGAGACTTCACAAGTCACATTTGTACCTTTCTCTAACATCTCCCCCTGAACTTAATCGAGCATATGATGCAATTACGCAACATTTTAGTTGTGAGTTTCCGAGATTACAAATAGATGTAGAGTGTACCAGCAAAGCTTAATGACGCTTTGGCAAGTAGGACTTTGGAATACTTGACGATGCTCTATTACTAGCAACATCAATGTAGTTACTAATAACTACACACTTACAACCAATGTGTGTATAAGTATGTATGGCTTCTTGGTTTACGTTAAATCGTCTGCAAATGTTATGAGTCTGTAGATAAAAACCCATAGTAGATTTACATTTTTTCTAAACAACCAACTCCAGATGATCAAACGGCACACAAGAAGCAATGACTTATAAACATGTTTCATGTCCAACATAGTTCCCTAGGTCTAGATCTATCAAGCACATTTTGTAGGTAAGTGATGGTGGTCAGGTACCAATGTCAGTGGCCAGCTGTTTGGTAGAGTGGGCCGTGAGCTCTGGGATGAGCAGGATAGCATCACAGTACGTCTGCATCGTCGCCCTGGCGATAGAGCCCAGCCAGTAGTCTGCCGTGTTGTCCAGCTCCGGAAGGTCATCACCTCAAATAAAATGTTATTTGTCACTTGAGTCGAATACAACAGGTTTACAGTGAAATGCTTACTGGAGGATCAAGTTTTGAAATCAGTGGAATTTGAGTATGATCGCTAAAGAGATTGAGAAAACACCAGTCTCCAGATTACATATTCAAACTAAGGGCAACCGTGGTATGGCATTCCTGACAGGGAGACACATCCATCATGATTGATGATGTATACAGGTAAGATAGAAACGTATAACATCTGTAGCTAGCTATTTTGACAGAAAGTGGTTTTTATTTCAAGCTAAAATGTACTGTTAGCTAGCTAGTGTTGGCTGGCTGGCTCCCTAGCTGACGTTATTATTCGTATTCCAGAGCCGTTTACTTTTCTAGTTAGAGCCTAATGTTAGCTTGCTAACATTGAACATGGTTGGTTAGCTTCCAGCAGTGTGGCATCGTTGGCACTGTGTTCATTGTTGTTTCAATAGCTAACGTTAGCTGGCTGGCTCGTTATGTGATGTGTACAGCACCCGTTGAATATGGCCGGTGTCAGTAAACGTCTGCAAAAAAGCAGAATTAAATTGTTGCCAGCGGAGCTGGTTAGGCTCTTTTCATATGTTATCCATAGGTAAACAAATAATCGTCCAGAGCGTCAAGTGTGCGCTCTGAACGCTTCGAGAGTGAAACGAGATGGGTGGTGCTAAAGCTTAAGAGTGTGTGAACGATGCTGAATGGGTGTCGACAAAGAAGAGCTCTTCACTAGATACCAAAACATTCAAAAAGGCAATTTTCTCAAAAGTGAGTTTACAAGTTGATCAACTTTCAAAGAAGAGTTACTTTCCTGATTTCAAGGTTTTACTGCTAACCTACAAAGCATTACATGGGCTTGCTCCTACCTATCTCTCTGATTTGGTCCTGCCGTACATACCAACACCTATGCTACGGTCACAAGACGCAGGCCTCCTAATTGTCCCTAGAATTTCTAAGCAAACAGCTGGAGGCAGGGCTTTCTCCTATAGAGCTCAATTTTTATGGAATGGTCTGCCTACCCATGTCAGAGACGCAAACTCGGTCTCAACCTTTAAATCTTTACTGAAGACTCATCTCTTCAGTGGGTCATATGATTGAGTGTAGTCTGGCCCAGGACTGGGAAGGTGAACGGAAAGGCTCTGGAGCAACGAACCGCCCTTGCTGTCTCTGCCTGGCCGGTTCCCCTCTTTCCACTGGGATTCTCTGCCTCTAACCCTATTACAGGGGCTGAGTCACTGGCTTACTGGTGCTCTTTCATGCCGTCCCTAGGAGGGGTGCGTCACTTGAGTGGGTTGAGTCACTGATGTGATCTTCCTGTCTGGCTTGGTGCCCCCCCTTGGGTTGTGCCGTGGAAGAGATCTTCGTGGGCTATACTTGGCCTTGTCTCGGGATGGTAAGTTGGTGGTTGAAGATATCCCTCTAGTGGTGTGGGGGCTGTGCTTTGGCAAAGTGGGTGGGGTTATATCCTTCCTGTTTGGCCCTGTCTGGGGGTATCATCGGATGGGGCCACAGTCTCCTGACCCCTCCTGTCTCAGCCTCCAGTATTTATGCTGCAGTAGTTTATGTGTCGGGGGGCTAGGGTCAGTTTGTTATATCTGGAGTATTTCTCCGGTCCTGTCCGGTGTCCTGTGTGAATTTAAATATGCTCTCTCTAATTCTCTCTTTCTTTCTCTCGGAGGACCTGAGCACTAGGACCATGCCTCAGGACTACCTGGCATGATGACTCCTTGCTGTCCCCAGTCCACCTGGCCGTGCTGCTGCTCCAGTTTCAACTGTTCTGCCTGTGATTATTATTATATGAACATTTGAACATCTTGGCCATGTTCTGTTATAATCTCCACCCAGCACAGCCAGAAGAGGACAGGCCACCCCACATAGCCTGGTTCCTCTCTAGGTTTCTTCCTAGGTTTCGTCCTTTCTAGGGAGTTTTCCCTAGCCACCGTGCTTCTACACCTGCATTGCTTACTGTTTGGGGAGATATCAGCTGATGTACGAAGGGCTATATAAATACATTTGATTTGACTTTCCTATTGTTCCTCAAATGCAGTGTATGATATGCCATTTTGTAGCTCTGAGTTTCTACTTTTATCCAATGTAAAAAAACAACATTTCAAAGACAGATGAGGGAGAGACAGAAAGAGCGGGGGAGAGAAGAGGAGAGACAGTCACCTTGCTCAGGAGGGAAGGGCAGTTTGCCTGCATGCAGAGCCAATTCCAGTGCCGGGTCCTCTTGCGTCACAAAGGGCTCCAAGTGGAGCGGCAGAGACATGATGTACTGTCCTATCTGTCAGGGAGAAACACAGGCAGTTAGCCACCTTAAACACACTCATGTCTGCTAGCCTGAACATTCATGGTACTATAGTAACACTAACTGAACATTTCCAATAGAAAACCCCACTATTGTTTTCTAAAGACAGGCTATGTATTACATAATATTGTCGTGGCATGACGATCATTAATCGAATTACTTATTTATTGTATCAACTAACTATGTTTAATTGTTACTCGATTAAATTAATCATGTGACAATTAACTCATGAGGAATTTGGGGCACTACGGGAAAAGTTGTTTAATGAGTTACTATCTCCCGACTTAAACTAAAAATGTATAGATATCTTTTACATCAATAACAGGTCACTTATTAATCATTATTACATCAGTCTCATTCTGAACAGCGCATAATCCTTGGATCCGCAAGAACCCTAGCCCTTCTGAATATCCAGTACTACACATTAATTTAATCATTTATTTACTAACTAAACAAATAACAACAGAATACACATACACACTAACATGAGATAAAAGTCGCTAGTGGACTGACAAGATACGACGGCTTGTTACACATATGGAGAGGGAGGGGTACAACACTTGGATACATTTGGAAGCTACACTCACGGAAATATTAATACTTAGCACCCTAACCACCGCTCCTTCGGATTAGAAATGCAATATATATTTACACATAGCTGTCCCTGATCGTCATCTACCCACTGAAACCAATCGATCCGTCAATGGGTAGTGGCTATATGTAAGTCTACGGTGGTCCACCAGAGGTCACAATGTCCATCTTTGTAGAGCTTCTCTGGTAGTGGAGTGGATGTTAGACAGACACTTCAGATGTACCAATGGTCTGTGGGGATTCTCCTTCCCAACTTGTGTCTTTAGTCAAAGTTCTTGGAGCTGCAGCCTGTGTATGTTTCTGGTCTCCTAGGTGATCTTCTCTTCTAGTGTTGAAGTTGAGAGCTCCAGATTCTCACCATTTCATCTTGTAGACTAACGTCTCACGTCTTTTGGTATCAATGGTTGATTATTCAGGGTAGAGCGCCCAACCACTTTACACGCCAGTAGTAACCCTACAATGTACGGGTTCTCACCATTTTCAGCCGTGTAGCCACCGCTCCACACGGTCTGGTCTTGTAGTTTTAACCATTAGTAACGTTCAGCTCACGCTGTCTGTCAGGCTGGTCTCCTAGTGGTCTCAAGGTTGATTATTCAGGTTCAGGCTCCTGACCACTTTACACGTCAGCAGCAACCCGGCATGTTTTGGTCTGATATGTTCATTCTTAGTGAGTCCTTTTAAATCACTCTGGTCGGAAAGGCGGTTCCATCACACTGACATGCTCTTCTGACCTCATTAGGGGCGTGGCTTAGTGTGCAACAGACATGAAAACCATTATCTCACTAGAAGTTTAAAATCACATGTCTATCTTTTCAAAAAATAGTTTTATCGTTCTTCATTTTGTATTAACATCCTATTGGATGGAAACTTTACAGCTAGAATGTGTTTACTTCCCAATTACAGTATTTCCGTTATATAGTTTTTAATGACATCATAAAAGGAGAAGCAACATGACAGGACTATTCTTTAAATCCCCACAGAACATTCTTAATATTCATATCTTATGAATATTGTTCCAAAGTACATTCTCTTGGAGAAAAAAGGTTTTGGTGGCAAAAGTCTCTGGAACAAAGATTTTTGCCTTCCCATACTAGAGAGCCAGAGGGCGAGTTTGTGCCAACTATTTATGACTGGCTATTAAGTCATAAAACTGGCCCAACTCCCCCCTCTACTATCCTGTGGGAGAGGGAGGGGGTCTAGCTATCTGTCAGCCATGTGCAAGGCTGATCTGGCACCTGTGATCCTCATCAAGGCTAGAGAGTCATGACAATACATATAAAACATAATATTTTACTCTTTGATTTGAATTAGCCTGTAGATGTTGAGCTCATAGCAGGAAAGACTTACATTGGTGATGTACTCCTGTGGGGACAAGCTGAAGGTAGGCAGGTCTTCAGCATAGCTCTCTCCAAAACCTCCTGCATCTCGGCTCTGATAACAGCCATGGTACAATATGGAACATACAGTGGCAAGAAAAAGTATGGATTTCTGCACAAATTTTATCTGATCTTCATCTAAGTCACGACAATAGACAAACAGTGTGCTTAAACTAATAACACACAAATGATTGTATTTTTGTCTATATTGAATACATCATTTAAACATTCACAGTTTAGGTTGGGAAATTGGGAAAATTATGGGCATTAGTATGTTGTGCTTATGTTAGGTCCTGATGTGGCTATGCCAAATGGCTGTCGGATATACTAGTTTATTTAGCAGACAAGATTTGCTTATAATTCCGTGGCATTATGTTATAGTATGAAGAATACAAATGAACAAAGCTGAGTAAAATATTTTTTTAAATTCTTCAAACGATTGGAGGGAGTACATATGTCTCTACTCGGTGTTGAGCGGTTAAAAAGAAACGGGTACATGCTTATTTAGAGTTAATGTAACTAGTTGTTCTACAAACATTGGACTATATGTTTTTGAGATTTAATACATTGTAAGGCTGCATGATGAGACTAATGAGGATTTGAAAAAAATTGCATGAAAAGGCATGAGCTCTGCTTAGTTTTTTTTTCGCAGGCTGTACACACTTTATCAGTCTCTCATTCACAATTTGACAAGCACTTGATAAAGCCTCGAATTTCACTGCGGCATCACCTTTGTGGCTATAATGCACCCTAAAAAAATCAATGCCTTTTGTGGCCCGGAGTTCTGCGTTGTGTCCTTCTCTCTGAGTGTGCTGCGCAATCTGAATCGTCTCAGCTCTCTGTCACTGATCAGGTCTTTCTCGCAAGTTAAGACAGACACATCCGTGATGCAACTGCGCGTGTCCTTATCCAATTCCGAGGTGCATATTGAAGATATTCATCTACAAGTCTTTGCTAGGTAATGCTCCGCCTTATCTCAGCTCACTGGTCACCATAACAACACCCACCCGTAGCACGCGCTCCAGCAGGTATATCTCACTGGTCATCCCCAAAGCCAACACCTCATTTGGCCGCCTTCCCTTCCAGTTCTCTACTGCCAATGACTGGAACGAATTGCAAAAATCACTGAAGTTGGAGACTTCTAACTCCCTCACTAACTTTAAGCATCAGCTATCTGAGCAGCTTACCAATCGCTGCAGCTGTACATAGCCCATCTGTAAATAGCCCATCCAAGTACCTCATCCCCATATTGTTTTTAATTTACTTTTTTTGCTATTTTGCACACCCGTATTTCTTCTTTCACATTATCATCTGCACATCTGTCACTTCAGTGTTAATTTGCTAAATTGTAATTACTTCACTACTATGGCCTATTTATTGCCTTAACTCCTTAATCCATTCGCACACACTGTATATAGATTTTCTATTATGTTATTGACTGTACTTTTGTTCATCCCATGTGTAACTCTGTGTTGCTTTTTGTTGCACTGCTTTATCTTGGCCAGGTCGCAGTTGTAAATGAGAACTTGTTCTCAACTGGCCTACCTGGTTAAATAAAAGGTGAAATAATAAATATTGGAAGAACTGCCCACATTTACTTTTCATCAGCCAACAAGATGAGTAGGCCTAACGAACAGCAAAAGCACTGGCCTATGGCAATCCACTATCCTCCATAGTACAAAAGTCGACCTATTCTATTCTGTGCAAGAATTAAATATTCCATCCAAACAGTCTGAGACAGTTGTGGGATGCGATAGATCCCAAATTAATACAACCACTAGCATAAAAAAAAAATGTTTTAATGTGGCTGACACAACAGATCAGAATGTTTATCTTAAAATGTTGATTAGGCTATTTCTTCACATTAAAAGTGCATCAGTGCACACATGGTAGTTAGTAGGTTATAAGCGCCAATGTTCCATTAGTGGAAAACACCATTATCAAAAGTGACCGCAAATGCAATTATGTTATGCATGTAATGCTTTTATTATAAAACATGCATTTATATGGTGAAAGTTATCTTCCCCAAACTGGTAATTTCACGTGCTGCTTATATATGCCAGTTACATGCAGACCAGACCGCTCATGCGCACGTTGATTTTGTCCACCCATACCAGACGTGATCAGGACACGCAGGTTGAAATATCAAAACGAACTCTGAACCAACTATATCACAGGTCGAAAAGCATTAAACATGTATGGCAATTTAGCTAGCTAGCTTTCTGTTGCGAGCTAATTTGTCCTGGGATACAAACATTGAGTTGTTATTTTACCTGAAATGCACAAGGTCCTCTACTCCGACAATTAATCCACAGATAAAAAGGGTAAACCGAGTTTGTTTCTAGTAATCTCTCCTCCTCCTTCTTTGGACTTTATATGGCACTTGGCAACCAACTTCAAGGTACATTATCACTACCAACTGGACTGGAGTGTGGACCTCAGTTCACCTTTCAATCACTTACATGGTTATATGCTCCTACAAACCAATGAAGAGATGGGAGAGGCTGGACTTGCAGCACGTCAAGCGTCACAAATAGAACCAATTTCTATTTTAGCACCTGGCTACACAGACGCTGGTTGATGCGCGCGAGCAGAGTGGGTGAAATAATTGAATAACATGTATGTGTACATTTATTTAGCGACGCAAGCGGATTACGCACGTTGATTTTGTCCCCCCGCAGCCAGACGCGATCAGGACACGCAGGTTGAAATATCAAAACGAACTGTGAACCAAATATATTAATTTGGGGACAGGTCGATAAACAAACATTTATGGCAATTTAGCTAGCTAGCTTGCTGTTGCGAGCTAATGTGTCCTAGGATATAAACATTGGGTTGTTATGTTACCTGAAATGCACAAGGTCCTCTCTGTGTACATTTACTTTGCAACGCACGCGTCGTGAGAAATGTGGTCAGCATGTTCGGCTCTACACCCCTTGTAAAGCGGATTAATGTGCTTCATTTTAAGAAGTTATTTGGCCACTTTAGTTGTGATACAAACCTTATTAAAACATATAGGCCTATGGGCAACACCAGGTGTGCGACTATGATTCAAACAAGTTGCAAAAAAAAGGCATTGTTTATTATGCAGGCCATCATTCACAAGTGAAGGCTAATATTGTCACCCATTAGACTTTACATATACTACTAAATAATATATGTGTGAAATTCGTTTTGATTTAGAATGGACCATTATCATGCACCTGTATCGAAACAGAGGCAACAGGAAAAAAATACATGTCATCTATGCACTTGAATAGTGAATGGAGAACACTTTTTCCCGTGGTTTATTTTCATGCCAGCCAGATAGGCTATTCTCCTGTTGTAAACATATATTTTTTGCCATCCCTCTCTCTCCTTGTTAGATATTAAAACACATTTATGGCTTGGTAGCAAATGTCATGGCCATTGAGCTAGTTCTCATAGTAGCAGTAAACAGGACACAGTGATTTGAGCGATGGAGAGATGTGAAAGGAAGTTAAGGCCTCGCACCATCCAATCGTAGCAGTAGAAACAAGTTACAACCCGCCCATTTGTTGACATAGTTGAACTAGCCAATTGAGTTGTTTAAAACGTAGTCCCGGCAGCGGAGTTGTTTAGACAGCTGAAAAAATTATATTTTCCAGATCACGGAAAATAAATACTAGTTTCATAAGCATCTGTGATCACAAATCATGACGTTACGTTGGGCCCATTTGCATTGGATAGATGTTATTATATATCGTCAAACTAACAGCAGTGCATATATCATGTCCTTCCCTACAGGCGTGACATGCTGGAGTGATCAGTAGGCCAATATAAGCCCCAAGTGGAAGGCAAACACATCGTCTGTCATCTGTAGCACCATAGACTTCACTGATCAGCCAAAACAAGCTCAATAACTCAATGCATGCACACACTCCTATTGAATATGCATTCACCTGTATTGTGAATAGTCCTATGCAATCTTAATTTACCTAGTTGATAAAGAGATTAACCATTCAAATACAATTACTACCATTATATTGTTATGTAGTTAGATTGGTAAAAACAGTCACATTTATAGTTTGATAAAAAAATATATATCTCATGGAAATTTGTCCAACATTTTTTCAAATGTAATGATATTGAATATCAGCCATCGGCCTCCTTGACCCCAAAAGATTGGCATCGGCCCTAAAGAAATTCCACTGGTCATTCTTTAATAAACACACACTACAACACACACACGCACACTCTCACCTCCATTGTGGAGACCAGGCAGAGTTGATGTTTGATCTGCAGGAAGACCGAGTCGAAAGCCAGCTGATTGGCCTGCTGGTTGAGACGGGTCAGAGCCACTCGGGGCTCAGCCAGAAGACTGGAGTTACCTGTCCCCTTCTCCTACAACGCAATGGCAACTTGAACATGCCAGACCTCACAACAGACCTAACTCCCTAAAAATATACTCACACTTAATTGCATTACAAGGCTTTAATGAAGCAAAAATGACAAAGTCATTAATCTCAATACTATATTTTCTCCCTGATTGTACCCATTCTAAAAAACTAAACGCAGACACAAATTAAAGTTAACAGTGCCAAGTCATCTCCATTTTCCGTCAGCATCACCATCCATACCTTGAGGGAGTAGAGGACCTCCATCAGGCTGTTGTATTCTGCCATGTTGCCCCGCTGCAGGTAGTTGTACTCCTGCCAGGGGTTCCTGCCACTGGTCTTCCTCTCCGTGGAGCTGGCCTCCTGGATGCCCGCCAGGCTCAGAGGGCTGTATGACTCAGACAGGTACTTCCCTGCCGTGGCCAGGATCCTATAGGATCATAATGTAAGGTGTGTTGAGACCCATGTACTATATAATGCACTTTAGTAAACCTATAAGGATGGATATCAGTCAGGGAGTCAGGTAGCTACGGAGTAGGGGCTGGGGGTTGATTTGGAATTCAGCTATTGTGATGGTGTTGGTCTTACTTGTTTGACAGCTGCTGCTCATAGGCACCACATTGTCTCAGCAACTCCCCACAGGTGGCAATGATTCTGCAATGCAGAGGAAACAGGAGGAATCAAAAAAAGTTCAATACAGTTCATGCACAACTATATCCTTTTCATACTACTGAGCCAAGCCCAGCCGAGCTGTACTGCACTGCACTGGCTACGCATTAACCATGGTTGTTGGAACCGTTCTGAAATTATAAATATCAGAGCCAGCAGAGCTTGGTTTCGGTTTGCACAAAACCCACCTGACAGAGTTCTGGAAGGTGGTCCAATCCTCTTGGAACACAGCAGCACTGGGCGTATCCTCCAACCTGCACTTCTTTCTGATTGACTGCAGAGTGGTGGAGAAGTCTGACACATACCTGTGGAAAATATGGCCAAGACACATACGTGAGGGCAATGGGCAAAAGTAAACAGGAATATTAACATTTACGGTATAGTATATACAGTGGGGTCCGAAAATATTAACACCGTTGATAAAGACGAGCAATAATGACTGAATAAAACTAATAATATAAATTAATTAGTTATTCTATGCAAAAAAAATTGGGGGAAAATTATATTATTTTATACCAATACAACTGATCACCTTTACTCCACACACAGAAATGCATACAATACGCTCCCTCACCCTCCCTTTGACCATAACTCTACCCTCCTGATTCCTGCTGACAAGCAACAACTCAAAACAGGAAGTACCAGTGTAAGGGAAATGTGTGCTTTTCTTAAACTAATTTCTGTGTTCTAGTCATGTGCTGTCCTATAAAACAATTGCTGTGTTCATGCAAGTGGTTGACTGAACAAATCCTCTTATCAGTTGCAAGGTCTCAGCTTAGAGAGAAGCCTTGTGAGGTGTTGGTCTGTCACGTTATGAAACAGTATTGGTCGGTCACACGAATGAAACAAAAACAGTAATGATGAATGAATCATGCTAAATCTCGCAAATATAACCTGTCTGTGTATAGTTGTATATAAGACAACTGCTGGGTCTGCCCAGGGTGAGCTCCTGATTAACATGTGTACTATGGTGCATTGAGTTGGTTGGAACCTCTCCAGCTCACTGACAATAAACAATGATTCATTTAAGATTGACCGAGTGTCCCTGTGTAAGAATTTCCACGACAATTTGGCGTCAACGAACAGCATGATTGATTCTGCCTGGGGGAGCTTTCCAGTGGGGGTCTGCGAGGAAAACCGGTGGTGCATTTTCTGAAGTGTGAGGGAAATTCCTGTCTGACCAAAACCTTGACGAGGACCTGCCCCGACCAGACCCTTACAGTGAGCTACCCAGGAGGAGACACATCATCCATGAACAATTGAGTGACATCAACTGATTTCAGTAAGTCAATTTAAATGAATCTGTATAAAAATATATATTTTTAATAAAAACACCAGCGCGCTGACAATAAACAATGATTCATTAAGATTGACTTTGAGTGTCCGTGTGTAAAAATGTCCACGACACGCTCAATAAGGAAGTGGTCTAATGAAGCGGATGCTAAACTACCGGACTGTTTCGTTAGCACATACTGGAACATGTTCCGGGATTAACCCGATAACATACACTACATGGCCATGCAATCTCCATAGTCAAACAATTTCAGTAGAATATTCTTACTGAAGAGTTCCGTGACTTTCAACGTGGCACCGCCATAGGATGCCACCTTTCCAACAAGTCAGTTTGTCAAATTTTTGCCCTGCTAGAGCTGCCACGCTCAACTGTAAGTGTTGTTATTGAGAAGTGGCAACAACGGCTCAGCCACAAAAGCTAACAGAACGTGACCGCCGAGTGCTGAAGCGCGTAACTCATAAAAAAAATGGTCTGTCCTCAGTTGTAACACTCACTGCCGAGTTCCAAACTGCCTCTGAAAGCAATGTCCGCACAATAACTGTTTGTCGGTAGCTTCATGAAATGGGTTTCCAGGGCCAAGCCTAAGACCACCATGCGCTAGGAGTGGTGTAAAGCTCACCGCCATTGGACTCTGACAATCCAACGGACAAATCTGGGCTTGGCGAATGCCAAGAGAACACTACTTGCCCAAATGCATAGTGCCAACTGCAAAGTTTGGTGGAAGAGGAATAATGGTCTGGGGTTGTTTTTCATGGTTAGAGCTAGGCCCCTTAGTTCCAAGGAAGGGAAATCTTAATGCTACAGCATACAATGACAAACTAGACAATTATGTGCTTCCAACTTTGTGGCAACGGTTTGGGGAATGCCATTTCCTGTTTCAGCATGACAATACCCCTGTGCACAAAGCGAGGTCCATTCAGAAAGGGTTTGTCGAGATCGGTGTGGAAGAACTTGACTGGCCTGCACAGAGCCCTGACCTCAACCCCATCGAACGCCAACTGCGAGCCAGGCCTAATCGCCCAACATCAGTGCCCGACCTTGCTAATGCTCTTGTGGTTGAATGGAAGAAAGCCCTTGCAGCAATGTTCCTTCATCTGGCGGAAAGCTGCCCAGTGATGTGAGCCTACCACACGAGCCAAATTACTTCTATGCATGCTTCAAGGCAAGTAACACTGAAGCATGTGTGAGAGCACCAGCTATTATGGATGACTATGATAACTCTCTCCGTTACCAATCTAAGTAAGACCTTTAATCAGGTTAACATTCTAAAGGCTGCAGACAAGACGGATTACCAGGACACGTACTCAGAGCATACGCTGACCAGCTGGCAAGTATCTTCACTGACATTTTCATAGTTTAGTTTGTTAGTGATGTGGACACCAAGGAACTTGAATCTCTCGACCTGTTCCACTACAGCCCCGTTGATGTTAATGGGGGCCCGTTCGGTCCTCCTTTTCCTATAGTCCACAATCATCTCCTTTGTCTTGCTCATGTTGAGAGAGAGGATGTTGTCCTGACACCACACTGCCAGGTCTCTGACCTCCTCCCTGTAGGCTGTCTTATCATTGTCAGTTTTCAGGCCTACCACTGCTGTGTCATCAGCAAACAATGATGTGTTGGAGTCGTGCTTGGCCACGCAGTCGTGGGTGAACAGGGAGTACAGGAAGGGACAAAGCACACACCCGAGGGGCCCCGGTGTTGAGGATCAGCGTGGCAGATGTGTTGTTGCCTACCCTTACCACCTGGGGGCAGCCCATCAGGAAGTCCAGGATCCAGTTGCAGGGGAAGTTGTTTAGTCCCTGGGTCCTTAGCTTAGTGATGAGCTTTGTGAGGACTATGGTGTTGAACACTGAGCTGTAGTCAATAACCAGCATTCTCACATAGGTGTTCCTTTTGTCCAGGTGGGAAAGGGCAGTGTGGAGTGTGATTGCGTCATCTGTGGATCTATTGGGGCGTTATGCAACTTGGAGTGGGTCTAGGGTTTCCGAGATAATGGTGTTGATGTGAGCCATGGCCTGCCTTCCAAAGAACTTCATGGCTACTGACGTGAGTGCTACGGGGCGGTAATAATTCTAGGCAGGTTACCTTTGCATTCTTGGGCACAGGGACTAAGGTGGTCTGCTTGAAACATGTTGGGTATTACAGATTTGATCAAGGAGAGGTGCTTTTTTTTTTTAGCTCTCCTACCTGTGCCATTGAGGAACTATAGCAAGCACACTTGTAGGTATTTTGTTTTAACACAACCCTGCATCCCCGCCATCACACACTTACTGTTGTTCTTTACGCGATCCAGAAACGGTCCATTATAAATCACAATCTGGGTCAGGTGGCCATGATTTGAAAGCTTATTATACTGCCAACATAACTAGCTAAGTTATAAAATACAATCTTACAGTGTTATGCTTTGACAAGGCAATTCATACAGCGCTGTGCTGTGCAGAGCATGTCTGTCGTCATGTGTAGCATGCAACTGTACAGCCACTGCTTTATAATTTAGACATTTATCAGTGCCCAAATCTGCCATTTTCAACTCATGTGCGTAAAGGGTAAAACAAAATATATTTCACTGAACAATTGTATTAGTATGAAATAATTTCTGAATTTGTTAAAGCATACAACAAAAGCTCAGTAATTAAATTATGTTGGTTATACAGTCATTATTACTCATCTTTATCAAGGTGTCAATAACTCGGACTGTAAGTGTTTGTACTTTGTAGCTGTGTAATTACTTGGTGAAGAGGGCTTTGAGGGCCTTGAGGAGGCCACACACGGCCAGGCCGTCGGTCAGTTTGACACAGCGGTCCACAGCAACACTGGCCAGGCCAAACAGCTTCCCCACTGAGTGACTCAGCTCCTCCACACAGTCTATCACCTCCCCATGCTCCTGATAGAGGGAGGGTGATAAGGAGAGGGAGGAGAGAAAGTGTAATGAAGAGAGAAGGAAAGAGGTACACAGTCAAACGGTCACATGGTCCTTTCCACCTGCCTACCCAGGTATGACACTAAAATATGAAATTACCATTGTATCAGGGTTGGGGTGTGTGTGTGTGTGTGTATATATAGGTTTGGGCGGTATCCAGATTTTCATACCACCCTTGTGCCATACCAGCGTATATGGTATTACCAGCACTATACACAAAAAAATCCTAATGAACATTATCAGAATGCAAACAAAATACTAACAAGTATATGCATCACCGCCTGGTATGGCAACTGCTCTGCATCCGACAGTAAGGCGCTACAGAAGGTATCACTGGACTGAGCCTCCTGCCATCCAGGACCTCTATACACGAGGTGGTGTCAGAGGAAGGCCCCAACTCATACACTGTTGTCTCTGCTGCACGGCAAGCGGTACCGGAGCACCAAGTCGAGGACCAAAAGGCTCCTTAACAGCTTCTACCCCCAAGCCATATAAGACTGCTGAACAATTATTCAAATGGCCACCTGGTCTATTTACATTGACACCCCCACCCCCTTTGTTTTTACACTGCTGCTACTCGCTGTTTAATATAGTCACTTTACCCCTACCTAACTTACCTTGACTAACCTGTACCCCTGCACACAGTATTATAGCCTCATTATTATGTTTTTAAAAAAAAAAAATAATTAAATATTATATATATATATATATAAATAATTACTTTTGTTTATTTTGTAAATATTTTCTTCACTCTATTTTCTTAAAAAACTGCGTTGTTGGTTAAGGGCTTGAAAGTAAGCATTTCACGGTAAGGTCTATACCGGTTGTGACAAATAATATTTGATTGGAAATTCCCATTGCGGTTGCTAGCTAAATGCTAACGAGCGAAAGTGAACTAATTCATTGCAAGGACAGACAACCCAGCTCATAAAGTAATACCTCAAAAGTCTAAAAACTTATTTAACACCAGGGCTCTTGATCCAGGAGGGGATTCTCTGCTGAGATAACTAGCAAGTTAGCAAAGAATACACAACTGGAGAGTATTAAGCACATCTAACTTATTAATATAAGATACTGTATCTAGCTGGGAAACATTTAGTAGTGTGTAATTTTGATCACCTCCACCATGCTGCACAGTAACTCTCATTGTGCACTAGCTGTAAAAAACACATTTGTTTTGGGAAATTACCAGCAAAATGATGTTACAGGTGAAATGAAGAACGCAATCTTCTTTATCTTGTAACCTAATGCACAAGTTGACTGCAGGTATTTACTAAATAAAACATTTAATGTAATAAAAAAAACAGTTAAGAAAATACGTTTCTGGGTATTTCAAAACACCACGGCATACGGTAGATACAGTGTACCGCCCAACCCTATGTTCCTATGTACAGTAAGGTCCCAACTTATTGGCACCCTTGATAAATACTGCATAAAACCTAGGTGGGACCAAGTCACCATTTTTTTGAGTCACAAGCATGTTTCTGGAAATCAGCTCTCCCTGTTCGCTAGCTCACCCGACCTGTGCTGATTGGCAGCTTGCTCGTCCAATCAGAGGGCCGAGTGTGCGTTTCACTAGCCAATCTGTTCCACTGTTTATTTTGTAAGTGCGATGCCTAAAATACGGTAGTGGATCTTTGATGTTGCGGGGCTATTATGCATCCACTGGACCTGGGGCCCTTATTAAGGTCAACGGCATCATGAACTCATGACCCAGTACCAGGACATTTTAGATAAAAACCTGGTTGCCTCTGCCAGGAGGCTGAAACTTGGCCGCAAGATAATAACCTCAAGCACAAAATACACAAAGAAATGTTTAATTAACCACAAAATAAACAGTTCACAATGGCCATCTCAATCTCCGGACTTGAACCCTATTTAAAAAAACCTGTGGTTTGAATTGAAGAGGGCAGTCCATAAGCGCAGACGAAGGATATCAAGGATCTGGAAAGATTCCGTATGGGGGAAATGGTCAAGGTTCCCTCCCAATGTGTTCTCCAATCTCATAAAACATTTCACAAAAAGGCTCAGTGCCATTATCCTGTCAAGGTGAGGTATTGAAAACAAGGGGGCCAATAATTTGATCTCTTTGAGGGGAAAAAAAAAATACTTGTTAAACAAAATATATTTTTTCAATTGTATCAGTATAAAATACAAAATGTTCAAATTGTTTTAAGCATAAAATAAATCTCATTGATTGTATTATTTATTTTATAGGTCTTTTTTGCTCATCTTTATCAAGGGTGCCAATCATTTTGGACCTGACTGTACGTGTGTCTCTCACCAGGGGCATGGCGCTGATCTGGATGAGGAGGTGGGACTTCTCCAGGTCTCCATACTGCAGCTGGTAGGGTTTGTAGGGGTCATACAGGGAACTGACCAGCTCATTCACCTTCAGCAAGTTGTTCTCACCTGAGAGGTACAACCACAACGTAAGTCTACAGTACCTTGAGGTCTGAACAGTGAGCACTGAACTTACCCCCCCAAATCGCTCCTTTAACATCAATCCTAAGGAAAAGTTAGAATTTCGTGGATGGAGCTAAAGTCAGGATTTATCCTTATACATCACTACAATTCATTAGTCATTATACACATGTAATGAGCAGATCTTGCAAATACTTGAGCTGCATTTACTTTAGTTTCCCTACTATAATTATCTTACCTATGGAATAGTCCCAAAAGTGCAAACGTCAAGCCAAATCAAGGGCACCTTAAATACTTTCAGGTATTTGACATGTATGTAACCCAGGTCTTATATCAATAAAATATTAACATCTATATCATCACTCTCACTGTTGACAACTGATTAAGGATGAAAATAAGCTGACTAGCTAAATCCAGCACTATTTCACACCTCAGCATTGACTGACTTGTTGATGAATATGCACTGTCCCTGTTACATACAAATGATAGGCCTAAAACTACACAGGAGTGGTAGCAGGTGAACAGACCCAGGTGTGGCAGCATAGCCTGCTCCAGGCTCCTGCCGAAGGTGGCAGCGGTGTGGTGGAGCTCCAGCAAGGTGTCCATCCTCTGCTCCTGGGGGGTGAGCTCCATGGCCGTGCTCAGACACACAGGGATGGAGGGCACCAGGGCCCCCAGGGTCTGGATCAGCAGCACCGTCACCACCTCGTACGGGTTCTGAAATACCTGGTGGGGGAGAGGGCAGATGATGGTCAGGGACATGGGGTTAGGCTGTAGAATGCAAAATATACATGGAAGATAGTGTATCCTTGAAGCTCTGCAGACATGTTCTTTAAAGCAAAAGGCAAATGTGTGTTATTGTACAGCCTACCAGCGGAAATTATGCTATGAAAATAGTGTGTCATTTATGGTATGAGTGTGTGAGGATACCTAGGGTGTATGTTGCTGTACTTAGGGCGAGGATACTTAGCTGTGTTTTACAGTGAGATGAAGTGTGTGAAAGAGGCCTAGTTGTGCACGTTAAGGTATGAGCCAGCGTGTGTGTGAAAGATGCCTAGTTGTGCGCGTTACGGTATGTGTGAGCATGTGTGTGTGAGTATACCTGGCTGCTCCACTGTAGCTGTGAGTGCCAGGTGGAGAGCAGGGTGTCGTAGAGTTCAGCCAGCTGCTGGTTCAGACTCCGCTCACTCTGAGACAGATCCTGCCACACACTCACCAGCTGACCCTGGAAACAAACACACACTCCTACAGATAAACCCTGTAAGACCCTAGCAATTACAGTCCCTCCAGGATTACGCAATCGTATAATTCATGCAAAAACCAACCAAACCATGCAAAATATGAAAGAGCTCGTAGTTTTGACCAATCACGCACTTTTACTGCATAAAAAGGTCCAATCAAAAGAGATGGCAATTTCGACCACTGTTAGCGCAGAAAACAGCCCAATCAAAACCCCTCCTCACACTTTTTTCCCTGCCAGTGTGTGAATCTGATAGCTGATAACTGACAGATTATGACTGACAGGCAGAACAATGAACAGGAATCCATTTAATTTATCAACAAAAGTCACAGCTAAAGTGGGGGCAAATTGTTTTGCACTCCATGCAGCGTTGTGTTGGAACACAAGAGAAAGTCATGCAAAGTGAAAACTACGTCCGAACGGCCACCACAGCAGCGGCAGATCACCATGACTGAAGCCAAAACAAGAGACATTTCTGACAGTGATGTGCAGCTTGCGATTTATTCATTATTTTTGAATGACCCGTTTTACTGACTGGATAATCATTATTCGTTTTGTTTGTACTGCTGGCCGCAGCGAAGGATGGATTGATTCACGCTCCTCCGGCTCAGCGGCTCCAGAACTGTCTATCATGTGTTCACACAAGAAAATAGACCATGCTGCAGGCAGAGACTATTCAGTTTAAAATACTAGAACTGAGCACATACGACTTATTCATTGATTTATATGAAATGAACATGATCAAAACAAAAATCTGTCAAGCCGCCGTAAAAGTATTTTATTGGCCGCATTTATTTTTGGCCGCAGATATCACAACAACAACAACATTGAGAAGTCTTGGAGGGACTGATTAAATGAATCAGTGATAAATGCAATACATACCTTATGACACTTGTAGTAGTAGGCAAGGAGCTGTGGCATTCTGTCTATCTCTGTGAAGACATTCACAAACAGCTTGGCTTGGTCTACAGGAAAGAAAAGCATGAAGAGGAGAAATAGGAGTTTAGAAATAATATAAATACTGGATTCAAGTTAAGGCAAACACTTAATTTCAACAGTATTCAGTCAACAGTTTAAATCAGCAATTACTTAGGAGACCAATGTATATGAAAACCACCATAGACCTTGGCATGGTCTGAACCGGATGTCTAAACTAATGTGGATTCAATATTCAAACTCTCAATCCCATCCTTTAGAAACAGTATCTTACCTACAGACATGGAATTGAAGGTGGCTACTATCTGGGGGCTGGCCAGGGCCTCCAGCCTGTTCTTCAGAGCCTCCAGGTAGACACATTTCTCAGAGTAGTCTGGCGTATCCACCAGCATGGCTAGGCTGTTCTGCATGGCGGTGAGCTTAGAGGAGATCACTGTCAAATCCTGGAGAACGAGGGAGCGCTGGAGGTTTAGGTTCAAACAAAATGGAGGTTTGGTTGAATCAAAATGACTAAGCACACGTACAAGACCACACAAAGTCTACAAAACATTAAGAACACCTTCCTAATAGTGTCGTTACCCCCTCCCTCCGATTCAGAACAGCCTCAATTCGTCGGGGCATGTACTCTACAAGGTGTGGAAAGCGTTCCATAGGGATGCTGGCCCATGTTGACTCCAATGCTTCACACAGTTGTGTCAAGTTGGCTGGATGTACTTTGGGTGGTGGACCATTCTTGATACACACGGGAAACTGTTGAGCATGAAGAACCCAGCAGCATTGCAGTTGAGACACAAACCGGTGCGCCTGGCACCTACTACCACTACCCCCGTTCAAAGGCACTTAAATCTTTTGTCTTGCCCATTCACCATGTGACAGCACACATACACAAGCCACGTCTCAATTGCCTCAAGGCTTAAAAATCCTTATTTAACCCATATCCTCTGCTTCATCTACACAGATTGAAGTGGATTTAACGAGTGACATCAATAAGGGATCAGAGCTTTTACCTGGATTCACCTGGTCAGTCTATGTAATGGAAAGAGCAGATGTCCCTCACACACACACACACTACACTGATACAAAACCCAGTTCCATTCACATACGCACGCACATAACACACACGACAACACAAACACACATGCATACCGACACAAGTCCACACCCACTATTCGGTGCATTGCGACAAATACCATTTGATTTGATTTGAAATTAAAATCAGTAGACCCTATGGCTTCCCATAAATGTGGGCTCTCTACCCTGACTCTATACCTCAAACATAAATATGTAGTTTATGTAGAGTTAGAGTTAGAATTCAATACTATTAAAGAACACCAAAAAGGCAGGATGTGTAGTGCTCTTTGTAGAACAAGAATAATATTGTCATAAATAAAATATGTGCCCAATTATTTTATTGTGCCCAATAAAATAATTTGGAATCCTAAATGTATAACATCTGTACAAAGAGTGAATCGCCAGCATTCTATATCACAGGATAGGAGCGCAAACGTTTTAGAGGTAGATTAACGCCACCTGTGTCTTGAAGGTCTCCTCAATGTCTGCACTGAGCGTGCTCCATTTGTCTGCTTCCTGTAGTGCATCGGCAGCCAGGTGCATGCGAGACTTGACCTGATCAAGCTCCACCAAGACCTGCAGCACCGAATCAAGAACAGGTAAACATACAATTCATATTTGGCACATTGTGAGCTTGTTATTCTATTTGGATAGTATGATATCCTGTCCAGGTGCTAGATCGTAGAGTAGTATGCGCCTGTGTATGTGGCCATGAGCGGACTGTGCTGCATCTGTGTTATGGGTCTTTGCTTAGTACAAGTCACTTCACTCAGTCTGTCTGTGTATGTGTAATATACAGTGGGAAGAAAAAGTATGTGAACCCTTTAGAATTACTTGAATTTCTGCATAAATTGGTCGTAACATTTTCTCTGGTCACAACAATAGACAAACACAGTCTGCTTAAACTAATAACATAAACAATTATAATTTTGCATGTCTTTATTGAACACACCGTGTAAACATTCACAGTGCAGATTGGAAAAAGTATGTGAACCCTTGGATTTAATAACAGGTTGACCCTGTTTTGGCAGCAATAAACTCAACCAAATGTTTTCTGTAGTTGCAGATCAGACCTGCACAACGGTCAGGAGGAATTTTGGACCATTCCTCTTTACAAAACTGTTTCAGTTCCACAATATTCTAGGATGTCTGGTGTGAACCGCTCTCGAGGTCATGCCACATCATCTCAAACCGGGATGAGGTCAGGACTGACTGGGCCACTCCAGAAGGCGTATTTTCTTCTGTTGAAGCCATTCTGTTGTTGAGTTACTTCTGTCATTTGCGTCATTGTCCTGTTGCATCAGCCAAATGATGTTGTAATTCAATTGGCAGACAGCCTTACATTCTCCCGCAAAATATCTTGATAAACTTGGGAATGAATTTTCCCGTCGACGATAGCAAGCTGTCCAGGCCCTGAGGCAGCAAAGCATCCCTAAACCATGATGCTCCCTCCACCATAGTTTACAGTGGGATTTTATTTTATACCTTTATTTAACTAGGCAATTCACTTAAGAACAAATTCTTATTTTCAATGACGGCCTAGGAACAGTGGGTTAACTGCCTTGTTCAGGGGCAGAACGACAGATTGTCAGCTCGAGGATTCGATCTTGCAACCATCCGGTTACTAGTCCAACACTCTAACCACTAGGCTACCGGGATGAGGTTGATGTTGGTGTGCTGTGCCTTTTTTTCCCTCCACACAGAGTTGCGTTGTGTGTTCCTTCCAAACTCCACAACTTTAGGTTCATCTGTCCACAGAATATTTTGCCAGTAGCGCTGTGGAACCTCCAGGTGCTCCTTTGTTTGGACAACAGTGGCTTCTTCCATGGTGTCCTCCCATGAACACCATTCTTGTTCAGTGTTTTAAGTATTGCAGATTCGAGATGTTAGCATCTTCCAGAGATTTCTGTAAGTCTTTAGCTGACATTCTAGGATTCTTCTTAACGAGCCCGTACGGGAGTTGTAGCAATGAGACAAGATAGTAGCTACTACAACAATTGGATACCACGAAATTGGGGAGAAAAAGGGGTACAAATTCAAAAAAAAATAATAAATAAATAAATAAAAAAATGAAGATCAGATCAAATTTCGGCAGAACTCCAGGCAATTCCAAAGGGTTCACATATTTTTTATTGCCACTGTAAATAACCTCTGTACCTGCATGGACTGTACAGTGTCCTGCTCAAACTTCCTAATGTCCTCCTTGACCAGGACCATCTGCTCCTTCAGGAACGACGCCTCCTGCTTCAGAGCCTCCACATCCCGCAGCACTCTGGGCATGTTCTGCAGGGCCTGGTTACTGCTATCTGAAATAGAATTCAAAAACTGAATTAATATGGTGCCACGGACTGGGCCCTTGTCAACTGTTTCTGTTGTGTCCGTAAATAGTCAGAGAAGCTGGCGACATGGCATTGGTACCACAACACAACTGCCAGTGCCAACTCAGATGGAAGAGGTAGATCTGCTCTGACTGAGATACAGGAATTACATTTAATTCATTAGGAATATGTATCCTAGGACTCTTGGTTCTTCCAGTTCAGTTAATTGAACCTGGACTACTTTACTTCCTTTGTGGAAAAGGCAGTAATATTATAACACGAAACACAAGAAATAGAGTATGTCTAGGCAGGGCCAACACGTTTTGGTGATATCTAGTATGTCATCAAAATAAATCAATCAGTTTTTACCTGATGAAGTACAATACCATTGGAAATGAATGTTGAAAGTTCCATTTCAATTCCTACAGCTTAAGTTGAAAATGATGTCGCTGCTTCCTGTTGACAAGACACCGTCATAGTTTTAAAATGTCCAAATCAATATGTAAAAACAGTTTGTGATATTGAAAACCTAAAAATTAAATGTACTATCTAGACATACACAACCGTTCAAAAGAAGGCATCCCGGAGTCGCCTCTTCACTGTTGACGTTGAGACTGGTGTTTTGCAGGTATTTAATGAAGCTTGAAAATAAAATGAGAGCCGCACACTCTAGGAGCTCAGATGCAAACATTTAATTACCAACGTTTCGACAGGCAAGCTGTCTTCATCAGGGTATAATCACAAACACTGTGGGATGACTCGTTTATATAGTGTCAAAAGACACAGGTGTCTGTAATCATGGCCAAGAGTGGCCTGATATCATTGGTTAATTATCAAATATTAAAATGTCATACAAAGAACAGCATACAAACAACACATGGATAGCATACGATCATATATTAATTTGACTACACAAGTTTACAAACAATTACAATGGCAAAGTCACAATAATCACAAGAATGGCTTCAGATCAAAGTCTACGTTGAGACCAAAGGGTGCAAGGGTCTTTAAATTAAAGATCCAGGCAGCCTCTCGTTTTAACAATAAATGATCAAGGTCACCCCCTCTCCTAGGGAGGGTGACATGTTCGATGCCAATATAACGCAGAGACGAAATCGAGTGACCTCCAAGAAGTGGGCCGCAACTGGATAAGTAAAGTTTTTACACCTAATGGTGCTACGATGCTCTGAGATACGTACTTTTAATTCGCGCTTTGTTTTACCTACATAATTTTTACCACAAGGACAAGTTATAAGATAAATAACTGCCTTAGTGGAGCACGTAATAACACCTTTTATTGGGATCGATTTCCCTGTTTGTGGGTGTTTGAAGGATCTACATTTATAAGTGCCATTGCATTGAGCACAGCCATTACATTTGTAATTTCCATCCAGTAGGGGCGCAAATAGACGTTGTTCAGGAATATCTCGGGGTGGTAAATCAGTGTACCAATTGGTCTCTGAGATTTCTGCCCCGCGAGAATACGACCAGGGAAGGTCCGAAAACACATTACCGAGACGATCATGGGATTTTAGGATGTGCCAATGTTTGTGAACAATTCCCTTAATTTGTTCAGAGCACTTTGAATAGCGGGTAGTTAGAACACAAGAATGTGTCTTTTTACGAGACTGACCTTGAAAACTGTCATGTCTCGTTTTGTTTGGAATTTCCTCAATGGCAATATTAATCTGATCACTCTTGTAGCCCCTCTCCTTGAACTTCCTTTGCGTCTCAGTCATATTTCTGTTGAAATCTGATTGTTTTTTGCAAATTCTTTTGATTCGACAGAATTGGCTGTAGGTCAAACTATTTTTCAAGGGAAGCGGGTGACAACTATCAGCCCTCAACAAACTGTTACGATCAGTAGGCTTCCTGTAAAGATCAGTGTATAGAACATTATCTTCACACAAGATCAGAAGATCAAGAAAACTGATTTGACGTGTATCAGATTGCATAGTAAATCTCAGATGCTCAGAACAGGAGTTAAGAAAAGCATGGAACGCCTGGAGCTGTTTTGCATCACCCCTCCATAGAACACAAATATCATCAATATACCGTTTCCACATAATGATGTGAGGCAAGAAAACATTTTTGAGAGGTTTGAAAATAGACTGTTTCTCCATGTAACCCACATACAAATTAGCATAGTTAGGAGCCATGGGGGATCCCATAGCAGTACCCTTCGTCTGAATAAAGAAATCATTTAGAAACATGAAGTAGTTCTGTGTGAGTACTATTTCAGCCAATGTTATAATGCAGCACTGGATGGTAGTTCATTAGGGTCACGTTGCAGAAGAAAATGTTCCACAGCTTCAATACCGCCCTCGTGTGGAATATTAGTGTATAACGACTCAACATCAAAAGTAACTAACAAGGTATTCTCAGGGAGAGGATCAAGAGATTCAATGATAGAGATCATACTGCTGGTGTCCTTTACAAAGGAGGGGAGCTGTTCTGCGAGTGGTCTAATAAAAAAGTCAACAAAAGTAGATAGAGGGGCCGTTACTGCATCAATGCCCGCTACAATAGGGTTGTGTAATTTCGGCAAAGTGTAGAAAGTGGCAATTTTAAGGTGTTGACTAGCCAAAGAATTATGTTATTTTTGGTTATCTGACCAGAACTTAAATACCCATCTAGGAAAGATAGTAGCTTCAATGCCATACAACCCTCCTTCCGTGGCCTCCAACTGCTCTTAAACGCTAGTAAAACCAAATGCATGCTTTTCAACCGTTCGCTGCCTGCACCCGCACGCCCGACTAGCATCACCACCCTGGATGGTTCCGACCTAGAATATGTGGACATCTAGAAGTACCTAGGTGTCTGGCTAGACTGTAAACTCTCCTTCCAGACTCATATCAAACATCTCCAATCTAAAATCAAATCTAGAGTCGGCTTTCTATTCCGCAACAAAGCCTCCTCCGCCAAACTTACCCTAGTAAAACTGACTATCCTACCGATCCTCGACTTCGGCGATGTCATCTACAAAATAGTGGATGCAGTTTATCACAGTGCCATCCGTTTTGTTACTAAAGCACCTTATACCACCCACCACTGCGACCTGTATGCTCTAGTCGGCTGGCCCTCGCTACATATTCGTCGCCAGACCCACTGGCTCCAGGTCATCTACAAGTCCATGCTAGGTAAAGCTCTGCCTTATGTCAGTTCACTGGTCACGATGGCAACACCCACCCGTAGCACGCGCTCCAGCAGGTGTCTCACACTGATCATCCCTAAAGCAAACACCTCATTTGGCCACCTTTTGTTCCAGTTCTCTGCTGCCTGTGACTGGAACGAATTGCAAAAATCGCTGAAGTTGGAGACTTTTATCTCCCTCACCAATTTCAAACATCTGCTATCTGAGCAGCTAACCGATCGCTGCAGCTGTACATAGTCTATTGGTAAATAGCCCACCCAATTTTACCTACCTCATCCCCATACTGTTTTTATTTATTTACTTTACTTTTGCACACCAATATCTCTACCTGTACATGACCATCTGATCATTAATCACTCCAGTGTTAATCTGCAAAATTGTAATTATTCGCCTACCTCCTCATGCCTTTTGCACACAATGTATATAGACTTTTTTTCCTACTGTGTTATTGACTTGTTAATTGTTTACTCCATGTGTAACTCTGTTGTCTGTTCACACTGCTATGCTTTATCTTGGCCAGGTCGCAGTTGCAAATGAGAACTTGTTCTCAACTAGCCTACCTGGTTAAATAAAGGTGAAATACATTTAAAAAATCTGAAATTGGGAAGCGGGGTTACTTCTGACTATTGAATGAAGCTGCCAGTTGAGGACTTGTTGTGAGGCGTCGGTTTCTCAAACTAGACACTCATGTACTTGTCCTCTTGTTCAGCTGTGCACCGGGACCTCTTTCTATTCTGGTTAGGGCCAGTTTGCGCTGTTCTCTGAAGGGAGTAGTACACAGCGTTGTACGAGATCTTCAGTTTCCTGACCATTTCTCACATGGAATAGCCTTCATTTCTCAGAACAAGAACAGACCGACGAGGTTCAGAAGGAAGTTCTTTGTGTCTGGCCATTTTGAGACAGTAATCGGACCCACAAATGCTGATGCTCCAGATACTCAACTAGTCTAAAGGCGGCCAGTTTTATTGCTTCTTTAATCAGAACAACAGTTTTCAGCTGTGCTAACATAATTGCAAATGGGTTTTCTAATGATCAATTAGCCTTTTAAAATTATAAACTTGAATTAGCTAACACAACGTGCCATTGGAATACAGGAGTGATGGTTGCTGATAATTGGCCTCTGTAGATATTCAATTTTTAAAAATCTGCCGTTTCCAACTACAATAGTTATTTACAACATTAACAATGTCTACACTGTATTTATGATCAATTGATGTTATTTTAAAATGGACAAACATTTCTAAGCGACCCCAAACTTTTGAACGGTAGTGTACATGCGCAACAACAGTATTCATATTACTTTAATGGCCTTTAACTGATCATGCACAAATGGCAATAAATCACACAATCGGTTGGGGGCACTGTTGAAACTACCACAACTCAAAAAAACACATAGCAAGTGGAGATATTTTTACATCACTTGTTAAGAGGACAACCTGCAGGACAGTCAGCTCCATTTTGGAATGTGGATTTTGATATGTGAGAAAAACAAACCAGTCATTGATTGTCACATTGAAATCAATTGTGCGAGAGGGGGAGATCAGAGTGCACGTCCTGTTAAAACGAACACAGCTCAAAAACCACATGGAATCTGGGAGCAATGTAATGTAATGTAATGTAATGTAATGTAATGCACCACTGATTAGAGAACAATTTGTAGAAGACATGTTGAAGTGTTGCATTTTGATTTAAGTGGGTTGCTAACATAACGTAAGTGTAACGCAACACTTTTAGTGTTATATCACGCTGAAATCAATAGAACAGGGAGGTAAACGATTGAACAGTGCTACACCCAAAAGGCCACATGGAAGAACCTCTACATGGTTGGTTAGATGAATGGCAGATGTTGATTTCAGAAGGCTGCCACCACGGAAAAGGTAAGAAACCACTTTCAGTAAGTTATCCTCAACGAATCACGACCCGCCATAAGATATCAACAGTGACAACAGCTGGCTGCTATTTAAGTCATAGTTGACTGTCAAATCAGTTTATTGGTGTGGCCAGTGACTTTTTACAGAGAGACCATCCTGAATTATCCATGCCATTTCAGAAAGAAAATTATACCTGCGTTCTAAGTCCTGCGACCCGAGCGCGTATGACAAAAATCAAGAGTACAAAAGATATTGATCGGTTTTAAGCAACCGATTGTGTAATTTTGTTGACTTTTAAAACATCACCAATTTGAGGTAAAAACTACGTACAATTCTCCCCAATTTGATGTGGTGAAAACATCTGCTTGTGATGTTACCGAGTTACAGTTCATATAAGGAAATCAGTCAATTTAAATAAAATGAATTAGGCCCTAATCTATGGATGACTGGGAATACAGATACCTTAAAAAAAGGTAGGGGCGTGGATCAGAAAACCAGTCAGTATCAGGTGTGACCACCATTTGCCTCATGCAGCGCTACATATCTCCGTTGCATAGAGTTGATCAGGCTGTTGATTGTGGCCTGTGGAATGTTGTCCCACTCCTCTTCAATGGCTGTGTGAAGTTGCTGGATATTGGCGGGAACTGGAACACGCTGTTGTACACGTTGATCCAGTTCATCCCAAACAGGCTCAATGGGTGACAAGTCTGGTGAGTATGCAGGCCATGGAAGAACTGGGACATTATCAGCTTCCAGGAATTGTGTACAGATCCTTGTGACATGGGGCCGTGCATTATCATGCTGAAACATGAGGTGATGGCAGCAGATGAATGGCACAACAACGGGCCTCAGGATCGCGTCACGGTATCTCTGTGCATTCAAATTGCCATTGATAAAATGCAATCGTGCTCGTTGTCTGTAGCTTATGCCTGCCCATACCATAACCCAGGGATGTAAACAAATGTGTGCACAACATTTGAGAGAAATAAGATTTACATGTATCTTTATTAATTTTGTTCAGTATACACAGGGCCGGTCCTGGCCGACATAGAAGAGACAAAAATTGCCGCCCCGGGCAAATTTAGAATGTCAGACCAAAAACGAATGTCCATGGATGTGGAAATTAAGACTGGTCCGGACTACATCAAACAACCAAAAAGGTGTCAGTACGTGCTTACTAAGATACAGCCTACAGTGTCAGACAAAATTACATTTTAGGAATGCCCATCTATGTGGTAGGCCTACCGTTTGTAAAACACCCCAAAAAAGGCAGGTCCAGACAGGACCAAAAAAAACACGTCAGCCCGTGCTTACTGAGATGTAGCCTACCATGTCTGCCTGCAATATCATTTTTTGAATGCCCATCCATGTGGTAGGCTCACTGTTTGTAAAGCAGGCCGTTGCATTGGCTTTATTAGTCCTGATTCCTGTGACTAATCAATGTGGCTTTTTAAGATCTGAATATCTGCTACCCAACTTTATCAGGAGTTATCCTGAGCCTATATGCAATGTGTTTACACAGTGTGAAATGCAGAAGTATTCTCTTATTCGCTATGATCAGCTGGTAAAAAAAAAATGATTGATACAAACTTGAAACTACTGATCATGACAATTAACCCACGGGATGAATCTCCTGGACAGCAGTTGTGAGTAGCCTGATTGTACATATTGTCCATTTTACTTGTTTATTAACATGTCAGCACATTTTTGATTTGACTGGACACCATTTAGGTTAGGCTATTCAATTTGATTAACCAACATGATGTAAAAAGTTTCCATCTCATTACATTCTATACAGTAAAGGCCACATACTCTTTCTACCACATGCTATATCAGCTACATGATTTATGTTAGATGTCTGTTTCCCTGCCTTTGGGCTCTAGTTATCACATGGCGGTATCAGCGCTCACCAAAAATGTGCAAATGCCACTGGTTGAGAGAAATTGTCCTTGTTTTTGGGCACAATTTTGAGAGGTTGCATGTGTTGTTGGAGGTTCGCCTTGTTCAGTTTCTCTGCAGCCCTCATCAATCTGCTGCCATAGATGGCGGCCTAATCCTGCCTAATGAGCGGTCCAACCCAGAGTATATGTCCCGTCACGGTGTGAAACACTCTAACGAAAATGCATCGTTAACCTGCTACGAAAATCACTTCCGGTCGTAGCTGTATCGAAGTGGCATGAAAGGAGTATGTCCCATGTCACAGTTAACCCATAGGTTAAAGTTAGTTAAACAAATCTTTGGTTACCCTCGATTGCATTGTTGACTTCCTGGATGAACACCTGCAGTTTCATGACCAGCGTTGCCGCGTGCGCATCTGCCTTCCCAGGCGCATCCTTCTGCATCTTGAAGGCCCCGTTCACCCAGTCCTTCACATCGAAATCATCGTCCAGAAATTTGGAGAAGTCCATTTTGCTGTCCGAAAAACTTCAGATAGCTGGTGAATGCAGGTCAAGAGAACCCAACGCTCTGTGTGTGGATTAAAACAAATTGGACACTGACAGCTTCGATAACTACCAATAACATTAACTATATGGCTCATATATTTATCAAATACTAGCTACATGTATATTACAAGTAACACTCACCCTTTCACTTCTGAATCTGACATGCACATAGACTTCAAATGCAGGTTAACTTTAGCCAAGTCCGGGTGATGAAGATCTGCTTATTTTCATTTGAAACAATCTAATATCTCCCCATTACAGGTTTAGAAACGAACAGAAAATAAACAGCCCATGAGAATGAAATGACCATAATAACTAAATAGAGTTCGAGCAAAGCAACTGCCTCCTCCAGAGTTAATTTGAATGGACTAAAACATCCCAAAAAATAAATCCGAGTTTCAGTTTCGAACAGTAAATTCCGGTTTGAGCTCACTCGATGACCTTCCCCTAGAAGCAAATTAGGATAAATGGTTCCTATATCGCGTCCCCATTGCAATTATCTCTGCTCGACAATGTATCAAGATTATTTAAAATATTTTATTAAATATTAATTCAAAGCATCCATGAGGTTAACCTTCACCATCAATTATAACATGCGTAGATAAACAAAAAAAATAATGAGGATCGAATTTATTTGTGTTACACACGAAGTCCCGTAAAAACCTTCGTGGTGGCCTTTTTTGAAGAGGTTAAAAAAGGCAGCCGCCATCCAACTAGACTGGAGTATAATTCCCTCATACTTTGCTCGATAAAAGGAAAATAAATAAACAAATACCCTACCATTTTACCCTAAATTCGTTAAAAACACACCACCCTACTCTAATATTTAAAGCTGTCTTGTCCTACTTCAGGCCAAAAGCCTGAAAGGACGGGACACCATCACTCAAGACACCCTGTAACTCTTCTGATGTCAAATCTTGTACACCCAAATACTTATCTGCAGCTGCCACCACAACCTCTATTTTCTGCAACTTACGTTCCATCCTTGCAGATAACCATTGCAATGAATGGTAAAAGTCCAATATGACTGAAGCACATATCACTCGTTGGCCTATCCCTCTGTGCTGATACAGATCTACCACTCACACAAATCCTCTCAGGATCCCTCCACCGTGGCTGCCGTTTTTCGGGCTCTTAACCAATTGTGCTATTTAGTGTGTTTTTTCGCATTGTTTGTAATACATTTTTTACATAATGTTGATTCTACCGTCTCTTATGACCGAAAAGAGCTTCCCCGTCATTCACATTAAGAAAATAAGGAAATACAGGGGGCGGAGATCAGGGTGCCTTGTGAGAATTTGTTGGCGATTGGGTAACCTGCCTCAACCATCCGTTTTATTAGCCAACGTGCAATCACTGGACAATAAACTGGATGAGCTTTGTTCGAGACTATCCTGCAAACGGGACATAAAAAACAGTATTATTATGTTTCACAGAGTCTTGGCTGAACGACGACACTGATAATCTACAGTTAGCTGGGTTTTCCGTGCATCGGCAGGATAGATCAGCTAAATCTGGTAAAACGAGGATTGGGGGTGTGTGTCTGTTTGCCAATAACAGCTGTTGCGCGATGTCTAAAATTAAGGTAGTCACGAGGTATTGCTCGCCCGAAGTAGAGTTCCTCATGATACGCTGTGGACCACACTATCTACCAAGTCCAAATATATCTATATTTTTTTGTGGAGGTCTATTTACTATCACAAACCGACACTGGCACCAAGACTGCGCTCAACTAGCCATAAGCAAACAAGAAAATGCTCATCCAGAAGTGGCGCTCCTAGAGGTCGGGGACTTTAATGCAGGCAAACTTAAATCCGTTTTACGTCATTTCTACCAGCATGTTAAATGTGCAACTTGAGACCACCTTTAATCCACACACAGAGATGCATACAAAGCTCTCCCTCACCCTCCATTTGGCAAATCTGACAATAATTCTGTCCTCCTGATTTCTGCTTACAAGCAAAAATTAAAGCAGGAAGTACCAGTTACTCACTCAATACAGAAGTGGACAGACGGCACGGATCCCACGCTACAGGACTGTTTTGCTAGAACAGACTGGAATATGTTCCGGTATTAATCCAATGGCATTGAGGAGTATACCACCTCAGTCACCGGCTTCATCAATAAGTGCATCGGCGACGTTGTCTCCACAGAGACCATACGTACATATCCCAACCAGAAGCCAAGGATTACAGGCAACATCCGCATCGAGCTAAAGGCTGGAGCTGCTGCTTTCACGGAGCAGGACACTAATCAGTACTCATAAGAAATCTATGCCCTCAGATGAACCATCAAACAGGCAAAGCGTCAATACAGGAAGTTCTAAGGTTGAATCCTACTACACCGGGTCTGATGCTCGTCGGATGTGGCAGGGCTTGCAAACTATTATGGACTACAAAGGGAATCCCAGCCGCGAGCTGCTCAGTGACGTGAGCCTACCAGACGGGCTAAATGCCTTTTATGCTAGTTTCAAGACAAGCAGCACTGAAACATGCATGAGAGCTCCAGCTGTTCTGGACGACTGTGTGATCATGCCGATGGGAGCAAGACCATTAAACAGGTAAATAATCTCAAGGCTGCGGGGCCAGACGGATGACCAGGATGTGTACTCAGAGCATGCGGGGACCAGCTGGCAAGTGTCTTCACTGACATTTTCAACATCACCCTAACCAAATCTGTAATACCTACATGTTTCAAGCAGACCACCATAGTCCCTGTCCCCAAGAAAGCGAAGGTAACCTGCCTAAATGACTACCGCCCCGTAGCACTCACGTCAGTAGCCATGAAGTGCTTTGTAAGGCTGGTCTTTGCTCACATCAACACCAACATCCTGTAAACCCTAGACCCACTCCAATTTGCATACCGCCCCAACAGTTCCACAGATGACGCAATCTCAATCGCACTCCCCAACAGGCTGCCCGCGGGCCAAATCTGGCACGACAGCAATATTATTTTGCCACTCAAAGCCCCCAAAATGAATTATGAATATTTTTGTTCATCCCCCCCAAAAAAATGTATATATATATATATAATGTTTTATCTTGGACCTGAGATGCAAAAAGTCCCAAATGCAAAATCCCAAGAGGGAAGTGACCCTACCTAAATAACGCAAAAGTTACAATTGCACTTTATTCATGAGGAGAGAGAATGCAGGAGACTGTCAACTAATGAAGCAGGCAGCGGACCATTTTTTTTTTAATGAAATGTAAAGCTGCAAACGCATCAAAAGAAGGTGAACAGCGCCCGGTGCTGAAAATATAGCTAACTTATTATGCAAGTGGTGCCAAGCAACAGATGGAGAAAAACTACACCAGTCTATTAATTCATTTCAACAATAATCTTCATTTTAATTTGAGTTTACAAACAACAAGAGGGCTTTAATTGAAGTCAATTTTTTCAGAGCGAAGGACCATATAAAATAACTTAACTGGCTGAGGTAGGCTATGTGGCTTAACAGCATCTTTCACAAGAAAAACACATTGGTCTAATAGAAGAGTCTCGGGACAACCTGCTCCTGTAATGATGAAACAAACAGAAAATACTGTCAACATGAGACCTAAAATAGCCATGGATACGCACTTATATTAATAATCATCACAATAATGTTATTAGCCTATATGACTATTTCTTAAATACTAAGTTACTTACTTAATGGGAAAAGTTGTATTCCCCCTGGACACGATCTTGTGGATGGGTGAGCACGGTGGCGGTTCTAGCTTGTATGGCTCCCTGGGCGAACCCCACCTTCAGCGACCAGCCACCCCAAAAAAAGCACCATTCTGACATTTGGAACAACACAAATAAATAATCAATCATAACATTTAAAACTATATAAACATATACAAAAATAAGACTCATAAATATCAAAAAGAAGTAACAAAGACAAAGAAACAAATTGTAGTATACAAATAAAAAAGAGAATTGAATTATTACACTATTACCCGATTGCAAACAAAAAACACAAATAAATTGTATAAATCCTATACCACACAAATAGAATAACACACTTATAAAGAGGAGAACCTGATTATTACACTATTGCACTTCAAACAAGAAACACACAAACTAAAGTGCACAACCGCTCCGCCTACCTCAGACATCTGAGTGGGAGACCATCCCAAACAGTAGCCTGCCTAGCTCAAACTAGAATCAGGGTGCCCACTCCGACAAGGTTAATTGACCCACAGTCCCACGCGGTGACATGATAACATTGACGCAACGTGTAAATGAGCGATAGAAAACCGATCGTGCAAATGTCACCATTTGGAATATTTTTTTGATTTTTTTTTTATGGTTTGTCAGTTTTTTTGATTTTGTATGTTTATGTAAATATATATATTTTTTTATGTTTATGTAAATAATTTATTTATTTTATGTAATTTTAAAAAAAAATTATGTTTATGTTAAAAAATATATATGTTTATGTAAAATTTTGTATTTTTTATGTTCATGTAAATATTATTTTTTGTTTAAGTAAAAAAATATATATGTTTATGTAAATATTATAATTGTTTATGTTTATGTAATTATTTATATTTTTTCATGTTTATGTAAAAAAAAAAACGTAATTTTTTTTTTGTAATTATATATTTTTTTTATGTAATTATCTTATTTTTTTATGTTTATGATGTTATTATTTTTATGTTTGCAAAAAAAATTTAAAAAATAATGTTTATGTAATTACTATTATTTTTTGTGTGGGCGCCTCATGTCGCCCCCGGCAAGATGCCGCACTGGGCGGCTGCCCATGCCCATATGCCTAAATCCGCCACTGGGTGAGAGGGATGGGATTTTGATGCACAGGCAGTCCTCGACTGACTTATGTGGAAGCCGGTTCCTGTTGTGAGTCTTCATTGCGTTCACAGAGGAGGACTCGCAGGTGTAAGTCGATCCAAACATTGTTAGCACATTGATTTTGCTCTGGAATTCATTCAGCTCAGTTTGAATTGCTGCCTCATCCAGCGAGGGTATCGTTTTCTTAGCAAGGGAGGAGAATTCCTCACCTGGGCGGACTGTGAAAGGATCACATACAAACACAATTATATCCTTGGGCATGCTGTAGTCTTCAAATCTGGTGTCCCTCAGCTGCTTGATGAAATCTTCAATCACCTCGGTGACAATGCTGCGGCCTGGTACCTCAGCCTGTCATTTTTTCAGTGTGCTGAAGTGCAGTAGCCTTCCAGAGGACAAGTACAAATCGAACAACTCAAGCTTCCTAGTAAAGCTTTTTCCACCATGTCCAAGACTGTTTTCCCTCTTCCTTGTAACTGCAGATTTAACTGCAGATTTAAGCCCTTCCAGAACAACCCTATGCACTCTTTAAATACCTCCGCGTCTGTGAAGGGCATGCTGTGTTTGGTTAGAACCCAGGACGCTTTTAGGGAGGTGACTTTCTGTTGTTGGGTCAGGCCTCGAAGGAGGATTCTGCTGCTGTGTTTGTAGCTTGTAGATAATGCTTCAATTTTCCCTGCGTCGGGCCTCGGAGGCCAGCATCCCGGAGTCGCCTCTTCACTGTTGACGTTGAGACTGGTGTTTTGCGGGTACTATTTAATGAATCTGCCAGTTGAGGACTTGTGAGGCGTCTGTTTCTCAAACTAGACACACTAATGTACTTGTCCTCTTGCTCAGTTGTGCACCGGGGCCTCCCACTCCTCTTTCTATTCTGGTTAGAGCCAGTTTGCGCTGTTCTCTGAAGGGAGTAGTACACAGCGTTGTACAAGATCTTCAGTTTCTTGGTAATTTCTGGTAATTTTAGAAGAAAGTTATTTGTGTCTGGCCATTTTGAGCCTGCAATCGAACCCACAAATGCTGATGCTCCAGATACTCAACTAGTCTGAGATTGCTTCTTTAATCAGGACAACAGTTTTAATCTGTGCTAACATAATTGCAAAAGGGTTTTCTAATGATGAATTAGCCTTTTAAAAATCTGCAGTTTCCAGCTACAATAGTCATTTAAAACATTAACAGTGTCTACACTGTATTTCTGATTAATTTTATGTTTTAATGTACAAAAAAATTGCTTTTCTTTCCAAAACAAGAACATTTCTAAGTGACACAAACTTTGAACGGTAGTGTATATTAAATTTTTTTAAATTCAATTTATTTAGTAAATATTTTTGTTACTCTATTTTCTTAACTGCATTGTTGTTTAAGGGCTTGTAGTAAGCATTTCATTGAAAGGTTGTATTTGGCGCATGTGACAAATACAATTTGATTTGTCCCGTCTTCCTCAACTTTCTTCACTGCCTCCGCATAGAACACCCTCTGCTCTACTCTAACCCTGGTAACCTCAACCTGCTTCTCTCATACTGGACATTTCTGACCCCTAAATGCTACATGTTCCTTTGTCTCATACCCTTCTGCACACTTCTGCACACCTAGGAACCTCCCTCCTACACACTGCTGCCACAAGCCCATAAGCTTTACACCTGTAACAACGCAATGTATTCGGCACATAAGCTCGTGTAGGATAACTGAAATATCCTAACATCACTTTATTGGGCAGAGACTCAACATCAAAACTCAAGTGAACAGACTGACCACCTCGGGTAACCTTCAGCGATTCCACAGCACTTAACTTCTTTTTCACCCACCCCAAAACCACAAATGGAACAGCCAAAAAGCACGTGTCCAATTTCACCAAAAATGTCACTCCTACCGTCACAGACTCATCTTTATCCTGACCATTGGTGCAAGCATCGGGCTCCGAGGACTTCACCACACCTGCCATCTCCGAT
The DNA here is from genome assembly GCF_013265735.2 of Oncorhynchus mykiss. Lineage (NCBI taxonomy): Eukaryota > Metazoa > Chordata > Actinopteri > Salmoniformes > Salmonidae > Oncorhynchus > Oncorhynchus mykiss. The sequence continues at coordinate 1,054,186 of NC_048584.1, forward strand.
AATTCGTCCTCACTCGCTTCCATTTCTCCTCCAGATCTCGATCCGAGGTACTCTGCTTACACTTTTTACTATTCTTCTTTAGTTTTTTCCACCCTTTTTACCCGACTCAAGCTTACCCTCGTCCTCCTCCGCCCTCTTCGACCTCTCTTTTCCCCTCCATTCCTCCTCCATATTCCATGTATATGTCTCCTTCTGAGAATGTTTTACTTCTCCTAACAATGTACATCTCATTCTTGTCCTCTCAAGGGCCACCATTTTACGTCCTCCCGTTCTCCTCATGGGATGGTCATCCTCAACAATGTGGGACTGTCTCCACTGGGTGGCACTATATAGGTCCTTCATGGTGGCCAACTTGCAAAACATCTCAAGTATGGGTTGCCCAATATGGCGACCGCAGTATGGGTGAGTGGGTTTGTCAAATGAAGCAAATCAGCTAATTAGGATTTGAGGATTTTGCGTGGCTGATTGGGCTGCACCATGACGAGTAGATAAACCGACGACCAGTGCACCCTACTGGGTATCATGGTTGTGTCGCCGGCGGTAGCTACGTGGCAATTATTTTCTCTCACATGATTTTATTTCATGTAGAATAGCAGCCTACACAAGAAATAACTAATATTGATAACCATCTAGATGTCACCTTGACACATACATGTTGTCTACTGCTCAATGGGGAGGGCATTTCTACACGCCCACTCCTTTCCACTTGCCTACTACTTTCCTTTCTACACACCCACTCCTTTCCTTTTGACACACCTACTACTATCCTTTTGACACACCCACTTGCCCTTAGTCTGGTCGCCATAGTGGGATGCAGCTAACCCCTATTTCACAAATAGCGATATAGAATTCTACAAACAAGGTGACAGTAAACATGTGGTCCCCAACGAATGATGCAATTGGGCCAATTATTCAAATGTATGTTGCGTGGATTAATGAGAGAGAGAAAAACAACCAAGTATTTTTTCCCCTCACTGGAAATCTAAACTTAATAGCTCACAATGGACAGGAAGTCAGAACGGACTCCACTGCTTCATAGGGAGATGCAGTTACGTTTTACTATAGCACCCCCTTTGGGCCAATCCGTATAATTTTGTAAATATCTCATCTCCATGGCAAGATGTATCATTGACCCAAGTTTCATAAAAAATAGGGCAAGTGGTGTCTGAGATATTGCGCGCGACACACATACTTACGGAAACACAATCATAGTCCCCCTCCCCCCATTTCATATTGGGAGAAAATAAATGTGATTATTCCTCTTTTTTTTATATAAAGAAAAATAAACGCATGCCAACGTTATTAATTGTCAACTGTATCAGTATGGAATGTATGGAGGATGAAAAAAAGGGAAAAGAGGAATCGCATGTTGATGGCTCCGACGCAAGACGCGTTTGGACTACAAATCATTCGATTAAAAGGAGAAAACTAGCGGCGCAACAAACAGAGAAACCTCTCTCCCAGACAAGCTAAAAAATCAACGCTGATCCCCCTACGAGGGCCCTCACTGCTGTAGAGGACTCTGAGCTCTCATTCTCTGTGGCCGACGGAAGTAGGACCTTCAAGGGTGTGAACACTCGCTTGAAGGGGACTCGGTCCAGACTGCATCCCCGGCCGCATCCTCAGAGCAGACCAGCTGGCTGCAGTGTTCACGAATATATTCAACCTCTCCCTGTTCTAGTCTTTGGTCCCCACATGCTTCAAGTTGTCCACCATTGTCCCTGTACCCAAGTAAACTAATCTGGCATCATTCAGTGTTTAATAGTCACATGTACAGGGTTGCATGTGTGATTGCAGGGTATAGTGAAAAGTGTAGGCTTCGCGCTCCAACATGCAGGACTAAGTGAAATACAACAATTAAAATGGTGTAGCTCTGGGTCCCTGATGATCTTCTTGGCCTTCCTGCGACACCTGGTGTCCTGTAGGGCAGGCAGTGTGCACCCAATGGTGCGTTCGGCTGCACATATCACCATCTGAAGAGCCTTGCGGTCAGCGGTGGTGGAGTTGCCATACCAGGCTGTGATGCAGTATCCTCTCGATGGTGCTCCTGTAGAACACTGCGAGGGCCCTCGGGGACGGGCCAAATTTCTCCAGGATCCTGAGGTTGAAGAGTCGCTGTTGTGCATTCTTCACTACGGTGTCTGTATGGTTAGACCATTTCAGCTTCTCTGAGATGTGTAAGCCGAGGAATTTGAAGTTATTGACCATCTCCACGGCGGCCCCATTGATGAGGATGAGGGCGTGTCCATCCTGGTTCCTCCTGAAGTCCACAATCGGCTCCTTTGTTTTGATAACGTTGAGGGAGAGGTTGTTTACCTGGCACCATGCCGTCAGAGTGCCAACCTCCTCCCTGTAGGCTGTCTCGTCATTGTTGGTGATCAGGCCTACTACTGTTGTGTCGTCAGCGAAATTGATGGAGTTGGAACTGTTTAGAGGCCACGCAGTCGTAGGTATACAGGGACTACAGGAGGGGACTGAGGACGCACCCTTGTGGGGCCCCCGTGTTGAAGATCAGTTTCGAGGAGGTAATGTTGCCTACCTTCACCACATGGGGGCAGCCCATCAGGAAGTCCAGGACCCAGGGAGGAGTTTAGACCCAGGGCCGTGAGCATTATAATGAGCTTATAGGGCACTATGGTATTGAAGTCCGAGCTGTAGTCGATGAACAACTTCCTCACACATGCATTCCTTTTGTCCAGGTGGGTAAGGCCAGTGTGCAGTGCAATGGTGATTGCGTCATCCATGGATCTGTCAGGGCGGTAGGCGAATTGGAGAGGGTCAAGTGCGTCATGGAGGGAGGAGGTGATATGGTCTTTGACTAACCTCTTGAAGCACTTCATGATGATGGAAGTGAGTGCTATTGGTCGGTATTCAGTTCAGTTACTCTCCCTTTCATGTGCACAGGGATGATAGTAGACATCTTGAAGCTGGTGGGTTTAGAGGGCTGAGCTAGGGAGAGATTGAAAATGTCAGAGAACACAACACCCAGCTGGTCTGCACATGCTCTGAGGGCACGGCTAGAGATGCCGTCTTAACACGTTTGAATGACTTACATACGTCCTCAGTGGAGACTGAGTGTGTAGCCCATGTTGTCATCGGGGGCTCTAATCGGCAGCTCAGGGTCATTGTGTTGTCTCCTCAGCAGCTCAGGGTCATTGTGCTCGAATCGTGAGAAAAAGGTGTTTAGCTAGTCCAGTAAGGTGACGTTGGTGACCGTGAGTTGGCTGGCTTTCTTTTTGTAATTTGTGATTGTTAGGCGCCACTGCCACATACGCCTTGTGTCCGACCCGCTGAATTGCTCTTCCACTGTGTCTCTATACTTGTGTTTCGCCATCTCGATCGATCTGCGTAAGTCATATTTCTTTTTAAAGTCAAATGCCTCTCAAAGATGCCCTCTGGTGGTCAAACTAGCATTAATAGCAACAATGGCTGACACTTAAATAACGTGCCATAGAATTCTGTGCCAGCCTGCAAGGTGTGCTGCAGTATGACGAAACTTTTACAGGAAGAACCACTGTAGGTTTGTGAACCTTTGAGAACAGGCAGACCCCAGTGTAGGCAACAATAACTCTGCCACGCTGGCCATCAACACGAGGGCCCCCCCCCCCCGGAGTGCGTGCTCAGCCCCTCCGCTACTCCCTGTATACCCACAACTGCGTGGCCACACATGACTACAACTCCATAATTAAGTTTGCAGGCGGCACTACAGTGGTGGGCCTGATCATTGACGGCGACGAGACACCCAGAACATACGTTGCCCTTTGTGGTGGAGGTGGACGCCCCAGAAGTGGCCGTGGGGGCTGTCTTGTCATAACATCAAGGTAATCCACAAAAAGTACTACTCTACTCTAATAAACTGTCTCCTGTATGAAGGAACTATGACTTCGGCGACCGGGAGCTCCTGGCGTTGAAGTTGGCATAAGAGGAGTGGAGAGACTGGCCACGGATCTGTTTCTCATCCTCACCGACCATCAGAAACTTGAATACATTCGGACAGCTACGCGGCTGAACCAGAGCCAAGCAAGGTGGGCCCTTTTCTTTACAAGATTCAACTTCACCCTGTCTTTACCACCCAGGTTCAAAGAACATCATAACCAATCCTGTGTCCACAATTCGGGAGAGGTTCCTGTCCTGAGTGCGCCCATCATACTGCCCTCCCGAATCGTTGTTCCCAGGCTTTGGGAGATAAGACTTGGACATCCGGCAGGCTCTGGCGACCCACGCCTGCTACCTGTCCTCCGGAGTGCACCTATGTTCCCAAAGAGGTAAGGGATCGGCTATTGACATATCCCCTTGCTGCTGGACACACAGGTATCACCTGCACCACTCAATCCATCTCTGTTAAGTACTGGTGGCCCACTTTGGTGCAGGACATCGCCCGCTACATCAATTCCTGCTCTGTTTGTGCACCAATCAAATCTCCCCGGCATGCTCCAGCAGGTAAACGCCTTCCCTTCCCAGTGCCTCAGAGGACTTGGTCCTATCTGCCCATAGATTTTGTTACTATTACCTGTGCTAATTTTGTTAGCATTCTGGTACTAGACATCCAATAGGCTTTTTTGTAATACAGTATACAATATAAATCTGGATAAACCCCAATCCTACCATCTATTTTTTACTTGACTCTCTTCATTGTTATTATTGATTATTGTACTGCATTGGTGAGGGAGCTAGGACATACAGGTAAGAATTTTGTTATTATTGATTATTGTACTGCATTGGTGAGGGAGCTAGCACATACAGGTAAGAATTTTGCTGGATCTTTTATACCTGCTGTAAACTGTGAATGTGACGAATACATTTCATGTTATTTATTTTTAATGTGCCGATAGTCTACACACCATTTCAAAATATTCACCTTTGTGAATGGGCCGGAGCTTATAGGTCCTTATAGGAAACTTGTTTCTCATGAGATGTCATGACTGTCGCTCAAACGGGACCGGATATGCTTGTTCAATGTTTGATGAGGGACTAAAAGTCTAATTTTCGGAAAATGTAATGGTCTGAGCGTATTGGTCCATTTGGGAAACTTGTTGCTCGTGAGGAGAAGCATACAGTTGAAGTTTACATTCACATTAGCCAAATACATTTAAACTCAGTTAACAATTCCTGACATTTAATTGTAGTAAAAATTCCTTGTCTTAGGTCAGTTAGGATCAAAACTTTATTTTAAGAATGTGCAATGTCAGAATAATAGTAGAGAGAATGATTTATTTCAGCTTATATTTATTTAATCACATTCCCAGTGAGTCAGAAGTTCACATGCACTCAATTAGTATTTGGTAGCATTGCCTTTAAATTGTTTAACTTGGGTCAAACATTTTGGGTAGCCTTCCACAAGCTTCCCACAATAAGTTGGGGGAATTTTGGCCCATTCCTCCTGACAGAGCTGGTGTAACTGAGTTAGGTTTGTGGGCCTCCTTGCTCACACACGCTTTTTCAGTTCTGCCCACAAAGTTTCTATGAGGTTGAGGTCAGGGCTTTGTGATGGCCACTCCAATACCTTGACTTTGTTGTCCGTAAGCCATTTTGTCACAACTTAGGAAGTATAATTGGGGTCATTGTCCATTTGGAAGACCGTTTTGCGACCAAGCTTTAACTTCCTGACTGAAGTCTTGAGATGTTGCTTCAATATATCCACATAATTTTCCTTGCCTCATGATGCCATCTATTTTGTGAAGTGCACCAGTCCGTCCTGCAGCAAAGCACACCCACAACATGATGCTGCCACCCCCGTGCTTCACGGTTGGGATGGTGTTCTTCAGCTTGCAAGCCTCCCCCTTTTTCCTCCAAACATAACACTGGTCATTATGGCCAAACAGTTATATTTTTGTATTATCAGACCAGAGGACATTACTCCAAAAAGTACAATCTTTGTACCCATGTGCAATTGCAAACCGTGGTCTGACTTTTTTATGGCGTTGTTTGAGCAGTGGCTTCTTCTTTGCTGAGCGACCTTTCAGGTTACTGTGGATATAGTTAATTTTGTACCTGTTTCCTCCAGCATCTTGATTTGTATGTTCATCTCTAAAAATCAGAACGCGTCTCCTTTCTATGCGGTATGATTGATTTTGTATATGTACAAAATGGCATCAAATAAAATTATATTTTTCACATGCTGTTACGGCTTCTATGAATGGTGGGTGGAGTCAAGCGCAGAGAGCAGGTTAGTTCCGTACGTGGATCTTTATTCCAATGACAGCGAAAAACGGACATGCAAAACACAAGAGCGCATGAAACAACCCGTCCAAACAAACAGGACTAAACTGTACCTCATCTTCTTGTAGGGGACCAGCTACCACCGGCCTGAGGAGAGACACATTTTTTTTTTATTTTATTTATTTTACCTTTATTTAACTAGGCAAGTCAGTTAAGAACAAATTCTTATTTACAATGACGGCCTAGGAACAGTGGGTTAACTGCCTGTTCAGGGGCAGAACGACAGATTTGTACCTTGTCAGCTCGGGGGTTTGAACTTGCAACCTTCCGGTTACTAGTCCAACGCTCTAACCACTAGGCTACCCTGCCGCCCCACATGAAACGAGGGGTTAATGCAATAGTAAGAGGGAAGTTGCAATCTATAACACACCTCGTTTATCCTCCTCAGGACTTTGAATGGCCCCACACACTGCGGCCCCAGCTTCCGGCAGGGCAGGCGGAGGGGCAGGTTTCGGGTCTTGAGCCAGACCCTGTCCCCTGGTGTGAACACAGGGGCCTCACTGCAGTGGTGGTCAGCGCTCTTTTTCTGCCGTTCACTGGCCTGTCTGAGAGAATCCTGGACTGCCCGCCAGGTCTCTCTAGAGCGCTGTACCCACTCCTCCACTGCAGGAGCTTCGGCCTGAATCTGATGCCACGGAGCCAGGACCGGCTGGTAGCCCAGTACGCATTTGAATGGCGACATGTTCGTGGATGAGTGACGAAGGGAGTTCTGGGCCAACTCTGCCCACGGGACGTACCTCGCCCATTCTCCTGGCCGGACCTGGCAATACGACCTCAGAAACCTACCCACTTCCTGGTTTACTCTCTCCACCTGCCCATTACTCTCGGGGTGATAACCAGAGGTAAGGCTGACCGAGACCCCCAGACGCTCCATAAACGCCCTCCAAACCCGGGACGTGAACTGGGGACCTCGATCAGATACGATATCCTCTGGAACCCCATAGTGCCGGAAGACGTGGGTAAATAGAGCCTCTGCAGTCTGTAGAAACCAGGCAATGGGAGGAGACGGCAAGACTTAGAGAACCGATCCACAACAACCAGAGCGGTAGTGTTCCCCTGAGAAGGGGGGAGATCAGTAAGAAAATCTACCGAGAGATGAGACCATGGCCGTTGTGGAACCGGGAAGGGTTGTAACTTCCCTCTAGGCAGATGCCTAGGAGCCTTACTCTGAGCGCATACCGAACAGGAAGAAACATAGAGCTTCACATCCTTAGCTAAGGTGGGCCACCAGTATTTCCCCCTAAGACCCCGCACTGTCCTATCAATCCCCGGATGACCCAAAGAAGGTAGTGTGTGAGCCCACCGAATCAATTGATCACGGACACCAAGCGGCACGTACCTAAGACCGGTCAGACACTGTGAAGGTGCAGGTTCAACCCTCAACGCCCGCTCGATGTCCGCATCCACCTCCCATACCACCGGGGCCACCAGCCGGGAGGCTGGAAGGATGGGAGTAGGATTGATGGACCGGTCCTCGGTGTCATAGAGACGGGACAGCGCGTCGGCCTTAGTGTTAAGGGAACTTGGTCTATAAGAGATCGTAAATCTAAATCGTGTAATGAACATGGCCCACCTAGCCTGACGCGGATTCAGTTGCCTCGCTGCTCGAATATACTCCAGATTGCGGTGGTCAGTCCAGATGAGGAAAGGGTGTTTAGCCTCCTCTAGCCAGTGTCTCCACACCTTCAGGGCTTTTACCATAGCTAGTAACTCCTGGTCCCCCACATCATAGTTCCGCTCCGCCGGACGCAGCTTCTTTGAAAAGAAAGTGCAGGAACGGAGCTTCGGTGGCGTGCCCGAGCGCTGTGACATCACGGCTCCAACCCCAGCCTCGGACGCATCCACCTCCACTATGAACGCTAACGAAGGGTCCGGATGCGCCAACACGGGAGCCTCAGTAAACAGCGCCTTCACCGTAGACGCACTGGCCCCACCTTCAGCAGTGAGGTAATGGGCACCGCCACTTGGCCAAAACCCCGGATAAACCTCCGGTAGTAATTGGCAAACCCTAAAAACCGCTGCACCTCCTTTCCCGTGGTCGGAGTCGGCCAATTACGCACGGCGTTAACGCGGTCACACTCCATCACCACCCCGAGGTGGAAATGCGATAACCCAGGAAGGAAACGGCTTGTTTGGAGAACGCATTCTTCAACCCATACGGCATGACGACGTACTCATAGTGGCCTGATGTGGTACTAAACGCTGTTTTCCACTCGTCTCCTCCCCGAATACGCACCAGATTATACACGCTCCTGAGATCCAGTTTTGTGAAGAAACGCGCTCCGTGGAATGATTCCACCGCTGTAGCGATGAGAGGTAGCGGATAACTAAATCCCACTGTGATCGAATTGAGACCTCAATAATCAATGCACGGACACAGTCCTCCCTCATTTTTCCTCACAAAAAAGAAACTCGAGGAGATGGGTGACATGGAGGGCCGAATGTACCCCTGTCTCAGAGCTTCCGTGACATATGTCCACGTCTCCTCCTGTGACAATGGGTACAGGTGACTCCAGGGAAGTGCAGCGTTCTCCTGGAGGTTTATCACACAATCCCACCGTCGATGGGGTGGTAATGTGGTCGCCTTTTTCTTCCTAAAAGTGATAGCCAAATCGGCATATTCTGGGGGAATGCGCACGGTGGAAACCTGGTCTGGACTCTCCACCGTCGTGGCACCGATGGAAACTCCTATACAGCTACCTGAACACTCGTCCTGAAAAACCACCCCTGAAGAGCCCCCTGTCTGTGGGGGAGCTGGGGTAGACGTCGGTAGACCACTCCTCTCCCATCGCTCCATCATCTGGTCCATCGCTGAACCGATCCGATGGAGGACAGCTGTATGATGATGGACGCGCTCCTCCATAGTTGGGAGAGGGGTAGTCGCTGCTTCTGCTGACTCCATTCTTTATTGTTGCGGGCTTCTGTTACGGCTTCTATTTTTTTTTTTACCTTTATTTCACTAGGCAAGTCAGCGGGCCTAGTGCCCTTAAATAGCCTACAAACAAAACTAAACTCAAAACAGGTGTAACCAATAAGACCAAACTAACAGAAACAAAAGGAAAGGGAATCGATGGCAGCTAGTAGGCCGGCGACCGCCGAGCGCCGCCCGAACAGGAAGAGGCACCATCTTCAGCGGGATTCGTGAGAAAGGCTTTGTAAACAACAGGTGTAGACTAACAGTGACATGCTTACTGACAGGCCAAATAATGCAGAGAGAATAATAGGAAAGTAATAACAAGTAATAAATACACAAGTAACGATAACTTGGCTATGTACACTGGGCACTAGTGGGCAATAGTACTGAGTCGATGTGCAGGGTTATGAGGTAATTGAGGTAGGTATGTAAATATAGGTTTGGATAAAGTGACTAGGCAACAGGATAGATAATAAGCAGTAGCAGCAGTGTATGCGATGAGTCAGGAGTTAGTGCAAAAGGGGGTCAATGCAGACAGTCTGAGTAGCTATTTGGCTATTTGGTCAACTATTTTGCAGTCTTATGGCTTAGGGGAAGAAGCTGTTCTGTGACCTGTTGGTTTCAGACTTACATCGGTACTGCTTGCTGTGCGGTAGCAGGGAGAACAGTCTATGACGTGGGTGGCTGGAGTCTTCAACTATTTAGGGCCATCCTCTGACACCGCCTGGTATAGAGATCCTGGATGGCAGGGAGCTCGGTTCCAGAGATGTACTGGGCTGTACGCACTACCCTTCGTAGCGCCATGCGGTTGGATGCCAAGCAGTTGCCATACCAAGCAGTGATGCATCCAGTCAAGATGATCTCAATCAGTGATGTAAAGTACTTAAGTAGTACTTTAAAGTATTTTTACTTAAGTAGTTTTTTACTTCACTACATTCCTAAAGAAAATTATGTACTTTTTATATATATATTATATATTTATATATTTTCCCTGACACCCAAATGTACTTGTTACATTTATACATTGTTAAATTAGCATATCTCTGGCTAGTCAATTTTTCAAACAAGAAAAGTCTGCTTTGCTTATTAAAAGGAATTAGATGTTTTTTTAACATTTACTTTCATTGGTGAAACAGTATCCAATTCTTATACATGAGTAAAAGATACCTTGATAGAAAATGACAGGCACCTCACTGCGGTGGCGGTCGTCGTGTTCCTTGTGCCGGCGCGCTGGAGACAAGTGTGTGCAGCATTCCAGGTCTCCTGCCAAAACCACTCGTCCACAGGACCTCTGTCTGGCTCGGATACCAAGGTGCCAGGGCCGGCTGAAAAAAAAAACCCCTGCTGGAGGCTTTCCTTTACGTAGTTCTCCATGGCCTCTGTCTCCGCATAGGAGAGGGGATAGACGTGTCTTCTGGGGAGAGTTGCGTCAGACATCAGGTCAACGGGGTGCGTGGCGGGTGTCTATAATCAAAAAGGTGATCAGTTCTAAATGAGTGTCATGGGTCAGCAGAGAAACGGGAAAAGTGATGTACGAGCCATGTCCCTATTGGACGATTATCCAGGGCTCGAACCGGAATGGGTGACTGCAGGGGAACCAAAGGAATGTGTAATGCAGTGCACTAGTGTCACGTTCTGACCTCTATTTCCTTTGTGTTGTATTTATTTAGTATGGTCAGGGCGTGAGTTGGGTGGGCAGTCTATGTTTGTTTTTCTATGTTGTGGGGCAGTTCTATGTTTTCGGCCTAGTATGGTTCTCAATCAGAGGCAGGTGTCATTAGTTGTCTCTGATTGAGAATCATACTTAGGTAGCCTGGGTTTCACTGTGTGTTTGTGGGTGATTGTTCCTGTCTTTGTGTTTGCACCAGATCGGGCTGTTTTGAGTTCTCACGTTTCTTGTTTTTGTTAGTTTGTTCATGTATAGTGTCTTCATTAAAATACAATGAACAACCACCACGCTGCGTTTTGGTCCGCCTCTACTTCACAACAAGAGAACCGTTACAACTAGCCACTATCTAAAAGATTCCCGGCAGCTCCGGAATCAATCGGGGGTGAGGGGATCTAGGGTATTCAGGGAATTGAATGGTTAAACACACTGGTTGAATTGACAGAAAAGGAGGGGATATCTTGCATCCTGCCTGGGTTGGAGCAGGGGAAATCCCTAGCTTGTTACCTCCTCGCCTATTAGTGGATAGAGGGTCATTTCTCCCCGACCTGCCCTTTTCTCCACAATAGGAGTTAAGGCCCAGATTCCTCCTTATCCTACGCTCTGCCTCGGGCAAACGTGCAGAGGCCACCTCCATCGGCTCTAGCCACAGAGCAGATGTAGCCATGGGCTCCGGATTCCGTGCAGGTCTTCATCGGGACAGCAGGAGGTTGTCCAACCGGATCGCCATGCTGATGAGCTGGTCGAGTGACAGGTTGTCATCACAGCAGGCTAACTCCATCTGTACCTCCTCCCGCAGTCCACTACGGAACACGGTGACCAGCCGACTCGTTCCATCCGTTGGAGGCTGCAATGGTCCGGAACTCCAGGGTGAACTCCAAAGCGGTCTTAGATCCCTGGCGTAGTCAGAGTAGGCGCTCACCCCCCTCTCGACCCTCCACAGGATGATCAAACACAGAGCGGAAGAAGGTGAAGCCCTCGTAGGAATCAACCTTGGGTCCGCCCGTTTCCCAGACCACGGCCCAGTCCAGGGCCCATTCGTTCAGTGCAGAGATGACGGTGGCAACCCTGTCTCTCCAAAAGACAGCCTCGGCGTAGCGAGCGAGGTACAGGTCGCATTGCGGAAGGAATCCCTTGCATCTTGCTGGAGTACCGTCAAAGCGCTCTGGGAGAGACATGGGCGTTCCGCGGAAACTGGAGGAGAATGTGCAGTCCCTCCAAACGCAGGATGGTTGCCAGCACGCTGTCCACAGTGCTGCCAAGTCTGGGAAGACAATCCTCTTGATGATGGACTGTCTCTACGATGGTTGCCAGCTCGGCCTTTTCTGCTGTCGCCATTAGATGGGTTGATTATTCTGTCACGCTGTATAATGATAGGAGACAGGCATACGTAATAAAACCCACTATGTCATGAAAATGACTGGGATGAAGCCCCCCAAAAACCTGTCTATACACTACCATTCAAAAGTTTGGGGTCACTTAGAAATGTCCTTGTTTTTTGTCCATTAAAATTACATACATTTGATCAGAAATGCAGTATAGACATTGTTAATGATTATCGTAGCTGGAAACGGCTGATTTTCTATGGAATATCTACATAAGCATACAGAGGCCCATTATCAGCAACCATCACTCCTGTGTTCCAATGGCACATTGCATTAGCTAATCCAAGTTTATCATTTTAAAAAGGCAAATTAATCATTGTGAAATCATTTTGCAATTATGTTAGCACAGATGAAAACTGTTGTTCTGATTAAAGAAGCAATAAAATGCCTTCTGTAGACTAGTTGAGTATCTGGAGCATCAGCATTTGTGGTTTCGATTGCAGGCTCAAAATGGCCAGAAACAAAGCACTTTCTACTGAAATTCGTCAGTCTATTCTTGTTCTTAGAAATGAAGGCTATTCCATGCGAGAAATTGCCAAGAAACTGAAGATCTCGTACAACGCTGTGTACTACTCCCTTCAGAGAACAGCGCAAACTGGCCCTAACCAGAATAGAAAGAGGCGTGGGAGGCCCCTGTGCACAACTGAGCAAGAGAACAAGTACATTAGAGTGTCTAGTTTGAGAAACAGACGCCTCACAAGTCCTTCATTAAATAGTACCAGCAAAACACCAGTCTCAATGTCAACAGTGAAGAGGTGACTCCGGGATGCTGGCCTTTTAGGCAGAGTTCCTCTGTCCAATGTCTGTTATTTTGCCCAGCTTAAGCTTTTCTTTTTATTGGCCTGTCTGAGAGACGGCTTTTCATTTTAACTCTGCCTAGAAAGCCAGCATCCCGCAGTCGCCTCTTCAGTGTATTCATATTCCCATGAGCATAGCTTCTCTCCCTCTCCTTACATGCCCCTCCCTTTTCATTGTGTACCAAGCCATCCACTAGGGACTTTTCATTGCATTATGTTAGTAATAAACGTATAATCTATCCTGTGTGTGTTTGTAATTGTGTGATTATTTAGTTGGTAAATAAATAATTAAGCCAATATGTGTATAGCTGAATCATTTAGACTAGTGTTCATGCAGATTTGAAGTCAACAACGTTCAGAATGAGACTGAGGTGGTAATAATAATAATAGTTAATGGATGACTAATATGATAACGATATATTCTGTTATATTCTTCAATTAATTTGGGAAACTAACTCACTGAACAAACTTTTTCCGGGGTGCCCCAAGACTGCTAATGAGTTACTTGTTACATGATTAATTTAATCCCGTAATAATTTAACAGTTAATTGATATGATAAAATAAGTCCTCACATTAATGGTAGTCACGTCACGACACCCTCACACAAGAAAGAAAGAAAACCCACTTCTCCATGCACCACTGCATAGGGCCGATGGAAAGACGGCAGTCCATTCACTCGGACATAATAAGCCAGTAGGTCCCAATCATAATACAAAAACAACCATTAGGCTAAGCACTTCCCAATCTAAATGTACAACCATTACTTTTTAATGCAAAAAACGTTTCACGTTTAGCACAAATATAACCGGTGATCGAAAGTTTAAATGCAAAACTGTTTCACACACACATTATTTTGAAAGAGATGGCTAATAGCATGCGAGCTGCAAAAAAAAAAAAACACTGTTCCACTCACCAGATGATGATCATTTGATATCTAACTTCTTCTTGAAAGTTATTCTTGAAAAGGGCGAAGCTAACAAATTAGCAACAACATCCTCTTCGATAACACCCGCTGAAAACTAGCCTACAACAAAAGCTAGTTAGCTAGCTAGACTGTGGATATCTAGTGCTTGCTATTGCATAGTGACGTGTTGGACTTCAACCTGTTGACCCTTTACAAGTCATTGTGATTGATTAATGCCACGGTCACTCCAAAATGTTGCCCTAATAAGGTTGAATGGCAGATGCCTTCTATCAAGCTTCTGATGGCCTGGCCAATGGCTGATTTAGCTAGCTACATTTATCTCCCCAAAGACCACCAAAGAAAATATTTTCTCTTCTCTTATTGCTTTTATAAAATGTTTACCAACATGTTTAAAAAAATATTGACGACATGTTTTCATTCACTTTATTTTAATGAGTAAATTTGTTTTATTTCATCCTTCCACTAGACGGTATAGTCCGGACAAAAGCCAGCTGTTTGCGCTAAGATTCTGAAGTTGCTAACCAAACAGGCTGGTCATTAATTATATTCTTATGTTTTGACCCAGTCGTTCATTCTATTCATGCAATGTTGCTATGCTTAAACAAATCATTAGCATGTAGCTAGCTAGCAGAGGTTCAGTGACGATGAGAGACAAGAACTTCAATAAATAATGATTTAATAGAGATAGCCCCCTTTTTTTCAATTTTCGCCTAATATGACATACACAACTCTAACTGCCTGTAGCTCAGGCCCTGAAGCAAGGATATGCATGTTATTGGTACCATTTAAAAGGAAACACTTTGAAGCTTGTGGACATGTGAATTGGCTGTAGGAGAATATAACAATAGATCTGGTAGAAGAAAATACAAAGAAACAAAACTACCTCCCCGCACCACCATCTTTGAAATGCAACAGAAAGGTCCTAAATCTAAATCTATCCATCACTCTGTTTGTAATTCCGATGGTGTCCACAAGATGACAGCAGTGTATTTGCAAAGTTACAGACGGATAACCTTAACTACGAGCAAACTACATGGTATTTAGTGTGAAGTCACCCAGGTACATTTGGGCAAATCGTGAAGGAGACATTAACATTACATTTTTCTGCAAGAATATCATCAAATCTGTATACTTGGACTTTGATTTAGCTTTTATAGTATTAGTAGCCATATTATAAGTTCAACATTTGCAAAACACCCAGTTTTCATATCTCTCCTTATGCTTATAATATTTGTCCAAAAGGAAAAGGATTGCTGTCGCACAAGGTTAGTAGCTACATTTTGCAACGGATACGGGGTTTCCCGATTCTCCCGTAAAGCCCAGCTCATTGGCTATCTAGCTAGCTTTGTTCGACCCCAATTGTAACTTTGTCAAATAAGCACCAGTCAATCAAGTGAAGACCCCCCCGCGTCATCGGTGTGCCATGAAGGCGTCGCTCTTTGACCAAATTTGGCATCCTATAGGATATACTACACTCCTAATGATATAGTGACATCTGGTTACGTTCTAGGATCTCTGAGGAATACATACGGACGTAATTTGACTGGTTGAAACAACGTTTAGGGTTAGATTTTCACAGATTCCCTTCTTTGCAAATTGAACGAGTGGAAATAGAAAATTGATCGTGCATGCTATATAGACCTTTTTAGGATACGAAAAATTATTTTATCTAACAAAAACGACATTTCATGTAATTTCTGGGACTCTTTGTATGATAAATCAGAGCAAGATTTCAGAATGTAAGTACAACCCTTGCCGGGTGACGGAACCAATGTAACAGTATAGCTTCCGTCCCTCTCCTTGTCCCAACCTGGGCTTGAACCAGGGACCCTCTGCACACATCAACAGTCAGCCTCGGCCCTTGCAGAGCAAGGGGAAGCACTACTTCAAGCTCTCAAAGCGAGTGACGTCACCAATTGAAACGCTATTAGCGCGCACCACCGCTAACTAGCAAGCCATTTCACATCGGTTACACTAGCTCTTAAAAAATAGCATGCCATTTTTTTGCAGTAATAGCTTCTGTAAATTGGACAGTGCAGTTATATTAACAATAATTTAAGCTTTCAGACAATATAACACACTTACAGATGAAGTGAGAAGTTTACATACACCTTAGCCAAATAGATTTAAACTCAGTTTCACAATTCCTGACATTCAATCTTAGTAAAAATGCAATGTCTTAAGTCAGGCAGGGTCACCACTTTATTTTAAGAATGTAACATGTCAAAATAATAGTGAGAAATGATTTATTTCAGATTTTATTTCCTTCATCACATTCCCAGTGGGTCAAACGTTTTGGGTAACCTTCCACAAGCTTCCCACAATAAGTTGGGTGAATTTTGGCCCATTCCTCCTGACAGAGCTGGTGTAACTGAGTCAGGTTTGTAGGCCTCTTTGCTCACACACACTGTTTCAGTTCTGCCCACAAATGTTCTATAAGATTGAGGTCAGGGCTTTGTGATGGCTATTTCAATACCATTAAGGACCTGTTGTCCTTAAGCCAGTTTGCCACAACTTTGGAAGTATGCTTGGGGTCATTGTCCATTTGGAAGACCCATTTGCGACCAAGCTTTAACTTTAACTTTTGATGTCTTGAGATGTTGCTTCAATATATCCACATAATTTTCCTGCCTCATGATGCCATCTATTTTGTGAAGTGCACCAGTCCCTCCTGCAGCAAAGCACCCCCACAACATGATGCAGCAACCCCGTGCTTCGCGGTTGGGATGGTGTTCTTCGGCTTGCAAGCCTCCCCCTTTTTCTCCAAATATAAATGACATCATTATGGCCATACAGTTCTATTTTTGTATCATCAGACCAGAGGACATAAATCCAAAAAGTACGATCTTTGTCCCCATGTGCAGTTGCAAACCGTAGTCTGGCTTTTTTCTATGGCGTTTTTGAGCAGTGGCTTCTTCCTTGCTGAGTGACCTTTAAGGTTAGGTCGATATAGGACTCGTTTTACTGTGGATATAGATACTTTTGTACCCGTTTCCTCCAGCATCTTCACAAGGTCCTTTGCTGTTGTTCTGGGATTGATTTGCACTTCTGGCACCAGAGTACGTTAATCTCTAGGAGACAGAACACGTCTCCTTCCTGAGTGGTATGACGGCTGCATGGTCCTATGGTGTTTATACTTGCGTACTATTGTTTGTACAGATGAACGTGGTACCGTCAGCCATTTGAAAATTGCTTGTGTCATGCACAAAGTAGATGTCCTAACCGACTTGCCAAAACTATAGTTTGTTAACAAAGAGTTTGTGGAGTGGTTGAAAAACGAGTTTTAATGACTCCAACCTAAGTGCATGTAAACTTCTGTATATTCTGTATTCTATTTTAGTCAATGCCACTCCGACATTGCTAGAGAGATTTCAAAGGGAAACCCTGCAGCGGAGCACACCAAAATAGACTACAATAGGGGATTACCTTAAAAAAGAATGGACATAATCTAAGGATAAAGCATTTACTTTGGATGGGTTAAATCAGAAATATATCGAATTGTTTATTTGTAATTTAAATCCAATTTGATGTGCTGCAGTAAATCATTATTAGAGGTACTTGTGAGCGCCTCCCCTACATATAGTAGTTGATGGGGTTTGGCCAGTCAGGTGATATTTTCCGCTTCACCATTTTGTGCTGCTGCTCCGCGGTGTATTTAACAGAAGATTCGTGACTTGTCCAAATACATCTCTAGTTAGCTACATAGGTTTCCCAGTTTACATTTAAAGAGCGTGTGGCCGTCGATAGGTGTAGTCGGTAAGCCATTAAGGGGAACCGCAATATCCGTTTGGTATTCTTTTAAACCGAGAATGTCGTCCGAAAGCCCCGAATACTCTCCGTTCTTCGCAGTGATGGGAGCCTCTGCAGCTATGGTTTTCAGCGGTAATTATCACACAACTCAATTACTATCTTTACCATAGCTACATTTAAATTGGTATGTGTCCATTCAAACCGCATCTCTAATGCCTGAAACCAGCACAGAAACGGCTAGCGTGACAGCGAACGAGCTAGCTAACCCAGCTAATTAGCTACGTAGCAAGCTAACCCAGTTGACTAGCTGCATAGCTAACTTAGCGTATACGCACTTGAGTCATGTATCTGCGTAGTGAATGTAAGTTAGCTTTTATCCAAACTCGTTCTCATAACTACCCAGTTCAGTAACAATACTTCCTTGCTATCTAATACATATCCTAGTTAGCCAGGCAAAGCTAACGTTAGTCGGACAGGTAACCAAGGGATGGAGTTGGACGAGAGTCCATGAATTGTCATTGGCGTATGTCACGTTAGTAGGCTGGACAATAGGAGTCTAAATTCACCCAAGGCTGGAAATGTCAGAAGGTTGTCTGAGCTGGAACACTAGCCCAATCCCATAGCAAGTTACCTCCGCAGAGCATGTTAACTGGAGTGAGTTCAATTTAGCCTTAATGGCACCCAAAGATGTATCCCTTTATTTTACCACTACAATCTGTTCTTAGGAGGAAAAATAACAACTCGTGTAGAAAGTTAACATCCCCACATCAATGGTGCCAAGTGTGCTTATGTCTGCATAAAGAGGAAACATTTGCTGTTTCTGATCTAGCGATCGACGAAAGCAGAGTACGCTGCCCAACCTTATGTAATTAGAAAGCGAGGATATTATCCTGATTAAAATGGTGTCCGACTTGACAATCTAAATATACACATTGCGAGATATTTGGCGAAATGTACCAGCATGCCTCTCCATAGGAAAACAGTGGGTGGGGGGTGAGGGGGGCTCAGCGTTACAAGGGCAAAAGGTATTTTGGGGCTAGCAATTGATGAGAGTATGCTGCCCAGCCATACATAAATTAGAAAGAGAAGATTGAAATTGATTCAAAGATATACAAATTGCGAGATATTTGGCTAAATAGATATACCTATATTTCCCTATAGTAAACCTCATGATAGATCTCACCCCTATAGATGACCTCAGTTCCAGAAGTCGTTTTTTGTTATAATTTTACCTACCAGCAACGTGGGCAGGTGTCATTTCCAACAATAACAAAGCAGGCATTGTAAGGTAGAACAAACTGGGACTAGGTGAAAAATGCCATAAGACAACAATAACTAGCTAATCAAGTTGCCCAGTATTTTGTTAAACTGTGTCTTTACCAGTAACCACACCTCCAAAATAATGTTTGATAAATATGTGCGTTGAGAAGTCATTTCTCAATTATTTGTGTCGGTTTATGGTTTGCGACATACCACAATTCAATCAGCTTGTTTAAAGCTGCACTAGGGTCAAACAACATTCCTTTGACACCCAAGGAGCTGGCAAGAGATATGGCCCTGAAACTACTTCAGCATAAGCCACAGCAGCCATTTTGGGTTGGCAGTGTCAGCCAATCAGCTATTTTGTTGCTCAACGCAACGTGGGCTGTTGCTACTGCTAGCTAGCATGAAGACAAACTGCAGTTTACTTTTTCAATGTCTTTCAATGTTCTTGGTGTATCAGTTTGGGATACACGCCTTAATTGAGGTATGTTTTCTGAGCCATATCCACGGTGTCTTAATATACACAGGAATGCTGTCTGACTTTAGTGCAGCTGTTAGCAAGCGGGTTGGATCTGCTGGCTACACCAGCTTTGTGCATAGTGCTACTAGTTGTACAACTGAATGCCTTCAACTGGAATGTCTTCCGCATTTAACCCAGAGAGGTGCGGGGGCTGCGTTAATAGACATGCACGGCGCCCGGGGAACAGTGGGTTAACTGCCTTGCTCAGGGGCAGTACGACAGATTTTTACCTTGTCAGCTCGGCGATTCGATCTCATTTGGGTCCCAGGCTGAAAAAGTTTAATAACCCCTGTTCTAGATGATTCTGTGCTTCCGACTTTGTGGCAACAGTTTGGAGAACTGTTTCCGCATGATAATGCCCCTGTGCACGAGGTGTGAGACAAACCATTTCGGTGTGGAAGAACTTGACTGGCCTGTACAGAGCCCTGACCTCAACCCCGATCATACACCTTTGGGATGAATTAGAACGCAGACAGCGAGCCAGGCCTAATCACCCAACATCAGTGGCTGACCTGACTAATGCTCTTGTGGCTGAATCGAAGCAAGTCTCTGCAGCAATGTTTCAGCATCTAGTGGAAAGCCTTCCCAGAAGAGTGGCGGCTGTTATAGCAGCAATGGGGGGGGACCAACTCCATTTTAATACTCATGACTTTGAAATGAGATGTTCCACAGGCAGGTGTCTACCTGCTTTTGGATATGTAGTGTAAATCAGATCGAGCCCAAACTGTACCATGTAGTAGGGAGTTGTAGTTTCCAACAACCAATATTCTACATAATTATGTTTTCTGAGCTAAACTAACTACAATGACCAGCATCCATTGCGCACCTACTTGTCCAGACTGAGACGAGAGACAGTAGAACGTGATCGGGAGAGAGCGAGCAGTTTCTTTGATTTATTTTCAGGTAGCGATACCTCAAAGATTGATAGTTGGTGTTCAGCAGTCATAAAAGTATACCTTACTTTGAAGAACTACTAAAATAGTGTTTGTCAGACCGCATAGGCAGCAGCTCTGCGATGAGCTGATGACTTGGACTGAAATAATAGTTGTCAAATAAGCCTAAAACAAATGTAATATACACAACTGAAATGTTTTATCGAGGTAATGTGGTGGTTAAGTGATGAGCAGTCGCTAACAACCGTAGGACTTGGAATTGTTTTCTGTGTTACAGCATTCAAACAACATTATTTAAAAAATTAATTTAAGATTGCAATAATGTATTTAAATAATCAAACCCGAAACAACCTCAAAAAGCACCAATCGCTCAGCACTAGGATTAAATGTCAGGAATGAAAAACTGAGTTTAAATGGATTTGACTAAGGTGTATGTAAACTTCCGACTTCAACTGTATAAGTGATTGGTCTTTCCCAGGTTCTACAATTTAAAAGCCAGCGATCTCAGCACCAGCGCTACACAGCTGATTAAATTTATCAAAGCTTCATGATGAGTTGGTTAACTGATCATGAAGCTTTGATTAATTGAATCTGCAGTGTAGGCCTAGGGCAAAAACCAAAACATACACCCATGGAGTTCGGAAACCCTAATATAGAGGGCTTGACCTACTGGGGATATTGAATCGTGCAGCTACTGCTAGGAGCAGGAGGGTGTGTGACACTATTTTCTCCTTTTCTGTGCTGTGTGGTGGCGGCATGCCGCCTGTCTATTGTAGTTAATTCAACTCTGTAATGACTTGTGGTGGAAGGGTGTTTGTTCCCAGTTGTCCGTTTGCGTTAAGTATTCCCAATTTTACTCCTCTTCAAAACTGTTGCTGGGGTTGTGATCCTCTCACCTAGAGGTTCCTGTCAGGTGAAATTATTGCAAGTAATATGAGGAAACTATTGATTGCACTAAAATGCATTCATTTATACCCAATGTGTAGTTACTGTATGTAGGAAACACACTAGCAAGAGGCTAACCTAGCATGAGCCCTATATGTGTTTAGTGCTGACCCAGAGCTCCTATGGGTAGCGATAGCACAGGCCAGCGTGGGTAGCCCCTGTGGTTGGCAGTGGGAGTGATCTGGAGGGGGGCCACCAGGGACACCGGTGATTTCAGGCCCAGCAGCATTAAGTTTCCTTACAGGAAACGTGAGCCTGCCATCATGCGACGTCACTACAACACCACCACTACCATGATTGAGAAACAAACTGGTAATTTACACATTATCTACTGATTTGTGTATGCATTTGTAAACCATTGCCTATATTGTGCTTCATGATAATTTAAAAGGTAATAATTGTAGACTGGAGTTGATTTCTTTGAGAATGTGGTTAAGCACACCCACTGAAACGTATGTGAACTGTGCATTATACAGCAGCCTGTGAAGACAGTCTCACACTAATTTCATATTACTGCAGTTCCTAGTTAATTATAGTCTTTCATGTCTTGACTCGAAGTGGGAGGTATCAACTCTTGCAAGGTGGAGGCACCGTAATGGAATCACAAATGTTGGTTAGTCTCACTTGTAGTAGAGGCATCATGAATAGCCTTGGAACTAGGGCAGTCCCCGACAACAAATAAAATACACATCTTGGTCGACCGGGAGTAGTCTCTTCTTTCGACCAATCGTCTACATTTTACAATGTGTTTAAATAAAATAAACGATATGTAGGCTACTTAGCTTGTCTGATGCTTTAAGCACTGATTAAATAATTAATACTCACATTTTTGACCGATATCGTCCTTGCCAAAATAATACCGATAAACATTTTTTACTGCCCTTTTTAAGCGTTCTAGTACAGTTAAATAGTTAGACCGCTGCGTCCATGTGTGTTAAGGCACTGCATCTCAGTGCAAGAGGCGTCACCACAGTCCAGGCTGTGTCACGTCCGGCCGTGATTGGGAGTCCCATAGGGCGGTGCACAATTGGGCCAGCGTCGTCCGGGCCATCATTGTAAATAAGAATTTGTTCTTAACTGACTTGCCTAGTTAAATAAAGGTTACACACACCACTGACAGTTTTGTTGACGTTTATGTATGTCCCCATTACCAGTAAAACAATCTTTTTTTTTTTTCACGTACTTGCTGTTTTGTTCAGT
Organism: Oncorhynchus mykiss; assembly: GCF_013265735.2. NCBI lineage: Eukaryota > Metazoa > Chordata > Actinopteri > Salmoniformes > Salmonidae > Oncorhynchus > Oncorhynchus mykiss. Next base: position 1,076,664 of record NC_048584.1, read on the forward strand.
CGTTTCATTCTCAACCAGGATTTATATGGTTTGGTTCTTTTTGTCAAAAAAGATACAAGTCAAATAACACAACAATGTTTCAGTAGCTATAGTTAACTATATAGCTAGCTAGGTGTCATATAAAATAACCCTACTTTATAAAACAGTTCTTATTTGATTAATGGTTGGACCCATCTATGTGAAGCAAGCCACAATAGTTAGCTTTCAAAATAAAAGTAATTATATTTGTATTCATTTGCATCACTGTCAATGACACTTTTATTTTGAAGGCAAACCGCAAATTCTACTTGTGCCTAATCCTAACCCGGTCCGGTCGGGTCGAGCATCACTAGCCAGATGAAGCTAGCTGAAGTTCAATTTCAATAGGTGAACAACAAGTGGCAACCTAGCTAATACCTACTCACAAGGTTTCTTAAATCATTGCTAAGAATAATGAAAATTACTGCAGTTTCAACTGGTCATTGTTTTCAGGCTGGTTGTGTTGGTGCTAGCTACCCCAGTTGTTGCGGTCGAACAAATGAGTGCTTTATTACCAATGCTGTATTGTAAACGCATCGTTCGTGGCCAGCGTTTGCTTGTTTGCAGATTTTTTTTGTACAGCTTTGACAGTGCTACTGTATCTTTTGATTGCAAAGACCCAAACGGCGTTCCATAGTATGTATGTGGTGAAGCTAATAGCAGTGACGCTATTACTGTGTGACTGAAATCTGAAAAATAGCTCACTTGGTAGTGTGTACCAGTGCTCAACCAGTTGGCGAAAGCCAACATTACCCACGACAGAGACCGGTTGATTGTCAAGGGCAAAGAATTCCATTAGCTTGGCTTTAATGGATTTCGCCTTTGATTTGTCTCACTGAAAATGTCTTGTCTGTAGCAACTGTATTGTCATTCTCAATGGATGTAAAAACAGACTTTGTTTACTTGCTGTTTTGAGGTGAAGAAAATGTTTATTTGAGAAGCTCAACAATGGTGAAGACAATCAGAAATATTATCAGATCCCCCAAATGTATAGGCCTACATTTGCAAGCAGGCCAGGTGGCCTTGATCTACTTCTATGCATAATCAGGTGCGTGTCCTTACTCAACATTGATTGACATGAGCGCCCCAAACAATAGACTTGTAAATGGAATGAAATAAGCTAAAATGTGTTCCTCACAAGCGTAGCCTAGGTTGTGCGGCCAGCAAACAACTTGTCCACTCCGACAATGAGAACAGTAAAAGACTGAAATAATATATTGAATGCATTAACAAATGACCCTAACCAAACTAACGTTGTAGATTAGAATAGTAAATGTACTATTGGTGATACTTGTGTGCCATCCCTGCGGCTTACGCAATGGATTAGTCCACTGAGACAGGTGTGAGTCAGACGGGTGTCTCGTGTGCCAAGCAATATATGTATGAGACCAAACAGTCGACTAAATGGGGTCAGCCCTACTTGGAATACTACCATGGGTTTTAATTTAGCTTTAAAGCACAATCGATGACCTAATCATTTGATAACAGGTTAGATTTGATTGGGCGCGGTGGCGATGGCTGCTCCGAGTTGTTGGTCATCAGTTGAGCCTGCGTCGTATCGACAGGGTAGTGGCCTGTTATGTCTGCAGCCTCATCTGCGTCAGGCCCCTGCTCTTAATTGGTAGTCGGTCCAGGCGCTGACTGGCAACAACGCAGAGGAGGAATAAATACACTGAGTAATGATAGACAACTATTTCTATTGAGCGGTAATTCCCCATTGACCTCTTATCTGTTGTGTATTATCTTAACCAAGCTACTGTAAGAATACTTTATGTTCCAGTGTGGAGTTCAATAGAGATTGCATCATCTCTGGATCTGTTGGGGCAGTATGCGAATTGGAATGGGTTTCTGGGATGATGGTGGTGTGAGCCAAGACTACCCTTTTCAAAGCATTTCATGGCTACAGATGTGAGTGCTATGGGGCAATAGTCATTTAGACGGGTTACGTTGGCGTTCTTGGTCACAGGGACTATGCTCAACATTAGTCAAAAATAGCATTCTAAATATTCACTTTGCTCTTCATCAGAATGCACTCCCAGGAATCGCAGTTCCACAATAAATGCTTGTTTTGTTCGATAATGTTCATTTCTGTCCAATAGCTTCTTTTGTTAGGGCGTTTGGTAAACAAATCCAAAAGCGCCATCTGGTCCAGTCGGACGAAACATTCAAAAAGTTATATTACAGGTCGCAGAAACTTGTCAAACTAAGTATAGAATCAATCTTTAGGATGTTTTTATCATAAATGTTCAATAATGTTCCAACTGGAGAATTCCATTGGAGAATTCCATTGCCTGTAGAAAAGTATATGGAACGAGAGTTACCTCATGTGAAAGCGCGTGACTGAGAACGAGGCTGCAGGCAGACCCCTTAGTTAAACCGCTCCTATCCGGCCCCCTTTCACTCGAGAAGCCTGAAACGATGTTCTAAAGACGGTTGACATCTAGTGGAAGCCTTAGGAAGTGCAGCAACCCATATCCCACTGTGTATTCAATAGGGGTGAGTTCAAAAACTACAAACCTCAGATGTCCCACTTCGTGTTTGGATTTTTTTCTACGGTTTTTGCCTGCCATATGAGTTCTGTTATACTCACATACATCATTCAAACAGTTTTAGAAACTTCAGTGTTTTCTATCCAATTTCTATCTAATAATAATAATATGCATATATTAGTATCTGGGACTGAGTAGGAGGCAGTTCACTCTGGGCACGCTAGTCATCCAAAAGTGAAAATGCTGCCCCCTATCCCAAAGAAGTTAAGAATAAATTCTTATTTACAATGACGGCCTACACCGGCCAAACACGGACGGCGCTGGGCCAATTGTGCGCCGTCCTATGGGACTCAATCACGGCCGGTTGTGATACCAGGGTGTCTGTAGTGATGCCTCAAGCACTGAGATGCAGTGCCTTAGACCGCTGCGCAAATCGGGCCATATACTGTGTATATACAGTGGATTTGGAAAGTATTCAGACCCCACTCCTGCGTTGTCTTGGCTGTGTGCTTAGGGTCGTTGTCCTGTTGGAAGGTGAACCTTCACCCCAGTCTTCACCTGCTCCCAGAGCGCTCAGGATCTTTCATCAAGGATCTCTCTGTACTTTGCGCCGTTCATCTTTCCCTTGATCCTGACTAGTCTCCCAGCATCGCTGCTGCTGAAAAATATCCGCACAGCATGATGCTGCCACCCATGCTTCACCGTAGGGATGGCGCTAGGTTTCATCCAAACGTGACGCTTGGCATTCAGGCCAAAGAGTTCAATCTTGGTTTCATCAGATCAATCTTGTTTCTCATGGTCAGTCCTTTTAGGTGCCTTTTGGCAAACTCCAAGCGGGCTGTCGTGCCTTTTTTTATTTTTACTGAGTTGCCTCCGTCTGGCCACTCTACAATAAATGCCTGATTTGGTGGAGTGGAAGGTTCTCCCATCTCCACAGAGCAACTTTGGCGCTCTGTCAGTGACCATCGGGTTCTTGGTCACCTCTCTGACCAAGTCTTCTCTTCCCCGATTGCTTAGTTTGGCCAGGCGGACAGCTCTAGGAAGAGTGTTGGTGGTTCCAAACTTCTTCCATTTTAAGATTGATGGAAGAAACTGTTCTTGGGGACCTTCAATGCTGCAGAAATGTTTTGTTACCCTTCCCCATATCTGTGCCTCCACACAATCCTGTCTCGGAGCTCTACTGATAATTTGAGTTCATGGCTTGGTTTTTGCTCTGACTTGAACTGTCAACAGTGAGATCTGTAATATAGACAGGTGTGTGTGTGCCTTTCCAGATCATGTCCAATCAATTGAATTTACCACAGGTGGACTCCAAGTTGTAGAAACATCTCATGAATGATCAACGGAAACAGGATGCACCTGAACTCCATTTCGAGTCTCATAGCAAAGGGTCTGAATACTTATGTAAGTAAGGTGTGTTTATTTTTTTCTTTTTTTTATTTTTTTTTCCCCCCCATTTTCAGAAATGTCAACCTGTGTTCACTTTGTCATTATGGGGTATTGTGTGTTGATTGAGGAAAGCGATTCATTCAGACTTAGAATATTGTTGTAACATAACAAAATGTGGAAAAAGTCCAGGGGTCTGAATACTTTCCGACTATTTCCTAATACACTATATGGTTGGTCTTGGTTTATGAATGAGAGTGCATGAGGGCAGCTTTTTGGTGAGGGTCATTCATTGTTTCAACATGGAAGTAATTGCATGAACAAAATACTACCTTGGGTCAGAGTGGAAGCTGCAAGCTATCACTTTAGGGGTTGTGGCATGATAATAGCTGTTCACAATACTTATCTGGAGATTAAAAAAAAAAAAATTATACGAAGTAGTGTTAGGCTCCTGAGGTGCTGCTGTTGCGGTCATGAAATTTCATTAGCTGGTGATGGTCAAGCAAATAACTGCCGGTCTCACGGTAGTTGAAAGTTACTTAATATACACATTTAGCATCTCCTGGCTTCCACGCACAGCCTACAAGCCACAGATGCAGACATTTTGAAACATATTTTTAAAAGTAGTAAATGCATGTAATATAGCCTACATGTCACAATAAATCCATTATTTTAAATGGGTCTAAAGAAACATGATATGAATAAAATGTAGAATGCTGCTATTTTCTTCTAAGACAGTCACAGTTGCCCTGAAATGGCTGTGGCTACACTAGTAGACAAGATTTGCTTAGAATTCTGTGGCAATATTTTATAGTATGAAGAATACAATTAAACATAGCTGAGTAAAATGGAAAGGATATGTTCTCCGAATTATTTGAGGGAGTGCGTCTTTTCTGTGGTGAGCGGTTAACAAAGAAATAGGTACTCCTATATGCTTCTTTATTTGTAACTTTAGTTGTGATACAAACATTGGGCTGTGTTTTTGTTTTTTTAATTCATTCTAAGTCTGCATGAAAGGCATGAGCGCTGCTTTGTTTCTTGTGCAGGCTGTACACACTTCATCAGTCTCTCATTCACAATTTTACAAGCACTTGATAATGTGTTGAGTTTCCCAGTGGCATTCCCTTTGTTTGGCCATAATGCCCCCTAAAAACATCCATGCCTTTTTTGGGGGGTGGTGTCCATTGTGCCGTTGGGCTGAATATAACAATTAAAATTCCTTTCTCCCAACTGCAACCTCGCACTCAAAAGGTTCCCGGTCATGCGATCTGGTTTTTCTTAAAGGCTACAAGTGAAGACCGACACATCGGGGACGCAAATGCGCAGGTTCTTGTCCTATTCCGAGGTGCATATTGACGATATTGGAAGAGAAATATAGTACGCCTAGCCTATAGGAGCTGATGCGCTCCTATTTTTAATAGAGGCCATCACTCTGTTTTTTTCACAATTGCATAGCCTATAGAAATGTTGCTCAACATGAGCTCATGGGCTCTCATGTAGTGTTTGATTTAGATTTTGGATTACGTTGATGTCAGAGCGATTGGAGGGACAGTGCTGAGTACCAGTTAGCAAGTTTGTTGGCTTCTAATGACCATCCGCAGCATCAGAGCCTGGAGAAGCCTAATTACCGTGACTAAACGGTCACGTGGAATTTGACTGCCATCATGACTTGTGACCGCTGGTGTTGCGGTAGTACGGTCACAGTAACGGCCCTAGCTGTAACATCAACCCTTCTGTGGATAGACTTCCCTACCATGAGGGATTGAGAAAGTGCTAGGCTATTACACAAGTCTTCAGTAAATGCATCAGGTCTAAATAGGGATATATTCCAACTTCATATTCATCTCCTCACCAATCAACATATGTGAACATAGAAACGTGCTATGTTTTGTAGTAAAAAAGAGGAATTTAAGTGTTTACAATGACATTAGTAGACTGTTAGGCAATGCCTACTCATAATTGGTTAAAATTGCACTCTGATGTCATTGGAAACACCTATTTCACATGTGTTGAATATGAAGTAAAGTTTTTTTTAATGCCTCTAATTTGATATTACTTTGTCTTAAAAATAGACTAATACGTGACACTGCCTCACTTAAAATGTGTGAATCTGTTCAATGGCCTGACAAGGTTGGAGCAGAATAACTTAACCTTGCATAGATGGCATCAGTCTTGTGACAAGTCTGTGTAGGGGTCTGGCGGGTGGCTGGCTGCAATGTGCATATTTTAAGGATTTGCCAGTCACTTCCTCTAGTCTAGAGCCACCATTACACAAAGCTCCAGAGACACTGCCTTGTTTCAGGCTGCCTTGACAGTACATGGAGCTCTCTGGATACCTGTATGACATTTCTTGAGGCTACATGCCACGGGATGTGTCCTGAAGCATGTTCAAGGGCTGACATAACTAAAATGTTCTTGTTGACTTTACTGTTAACCAAGTAGTCAGTTGGACTGCTTTTGTTGTTTGGTTGGATGCAACATAGCTAGATTGGTAGGAATCCCTACTTTAAGAGATGGATGGTTTTATTGATTCAAATTGTATTAGCCCACTGAAAGAACATATTTGCATTCTTCCATGTGAAGTATCTGTAAACTCTTGAAGAACCATGTTGAAATATGCTATTCTTTCACTCTGTAGCTGCTGTGCCAATGCTAGGGCCCTATAAAATCTGCGTTGCAGACGGAATCCAGACAAAATGCAATTCCGTGATTCCATCTATATTAAAAAAACGTATTGAACTTAGTAGGAAATTCACTAAATGTATTGAATTTACAACATTCTTTAATTTGCCCAAAGAACGTGAACAAAAAGCATCAGTGATTCGTATTTTCCTTAAACTTTCTGAATAGGCAACAACAAAGGAATGCCCCTGTGTGCGTGATTGTCTACCTCTTTGTGTAGCCATTATCGATGATGCTAATGTAATGACAACCATATTCTGGTAAATGGAAAGCCTTTCCCAAAAACCACCTCAATTATATGTTAGCCACCTACAAAGTTGCCTATGCTAGAGGTCTTCACGGATCCACCTGTACCCGAGCCCCGATCAAGGACCCTAGCGGGGTCTGGAACCAGAATTCTAAATGTCATGGGTCTGGGTCAGATCTGATATGATAGTCTCGGGTATGTGTACTTTTAACTGACTTCATCAAAGCTGCAATAAGCTACACTCATAGAGCCTCTGTGTGTGGCATGTTGGGACATCTAATAAATTGATGGAATTGACAGTTAAAGAAGAAGGATAGGCTACAACTACCAAGAGCCAACAGGTAGGCTGATACATAATGTTCTGAATGGAGTTATTTGTAACTGTAGGATGAGTGCATGCACTGCAACCTCAACTAACATTTGCTAGCTTAACTAGTGTCTCTTGGTTTGATGCAGTCAAGACTTACAATGTAATCATATTAGATAAATAACCTAGAAATGGCAGCTATTAGTTTACTATAGCGTGAGTCTGCTTAGTTAGTTGCTGTCTCTACCTCCCTCGTCACTTACCCACAAGCACGGCCCCTACCCCGTCTGCTAGAGCGACACCTTTCTCTCCCTCCATTCGCGCCTTATCTGCTCCGGTTAATAAAGTAGCTTAAATGACATTTCTGCTGCTTCATCACTGTACGGACAGGGTCTAGATTTGACCATGTCGATATGGGTCTGGTTTCCTCTGGTCCGTTCAGAATGGGTCTCTATATTTAAATGTATTTATGTCCATTTCGGATGGGGGTCCAACTTTTTGGACCTGTGAAGACCTCTAGTCTTTGCCTAACTTGCAAATAATCATGATATCAATCCAGTGGCCATTTTGTTTAGCTAAATCTGCAACCAGATGAGTGCTACTGAAATATCGCTATCCAGGCAACCATCTCTGGCTGGTGCACAATTTAATTAAAGGGCAACTACACCTGAAATTCTACATTTTGTAGATTTTCCACAGACCTCAAGTGGTCTCCTGGTGTGGTTTAAGCATTGTGGACATTTCTTTTTTCACTTCTTTTTTTCTTTTTTTAAGAGTAAGAACCTAGAAAAACAAAAGGGGGAAAATGGGATCAAGCAAAAAAATAATCACAGACCCTGTCCTATTCATTCTGCACACACAAGGACTCACTCATAGAGAGAGAGCATAGTCTAAGATGAATCCAATGTTCCCTTTAGTACTCATGGAGGCTGAACATAGACATTCACAAAGGAGCATCATTGATCCACCACCCATTCCATATTCCCTGGGTGTTGTGGTCAGTCTGCAGTGCAAGAGACCTGTTTAGAGATTTAAAGGTCTAGGGAGTCAAACTCTAGTGTGTTGTAATATTTACACAGTAAATGCAAATCTCCACATGTAACACATCGAACTGGATAATTCACTCTTTTTGGGCATAATTTCTCCCAAAGTTCTCCTTGAAGTCATATTCACATACTATTGCTATATCCTGGAGCTTCTTAGCACTCCTTGCTGGGTAGAGGCAAACATAATATGTATCTTGTCCAGTAGCATTGTGCAAGAAGGACAAGGGAAGAGTGGCTCAGGCAGTAGCTGCAACTTAGGTTGCATATTAGACGCTCTGGTCAGTCGTAGCCACCTCAGGGCTTTCAGTTTAGTGTGATCTCACTGCGGGTGATGCATGGCTGACGTGGGAGAAATCTCGTCAGCCCATTCTGCCTGATTCACGACCACGGCGGCCTGTCACCCCCCCCCCCCCCCCCCGACCGAGCACATCCATTTCTAGAGGCCCATGAGAGTATTGATTTTTATCACAACACTGGTCTGCCTCTCCTGCAGACGTTGGCACTCTGACTACTCTGGCTGTCTGCATCCTGGTCTCTGTCGTTTTGAGCCTCCTGTCGGCGTGCTGACTGCATTCTGCTGGGCCTCTATTACATTAGTGCCCTGCTGCCGCTTGTTATGTAAAAATGTTCCCAGCTAATTTTCACGTTCTGATTGTTCTCGGTTCTGACTTCAGATGAAGCTTGTGGGCATAGAGCAAAATGGACAATGCTTTTGTGAGTCAGCTTTTTAGACCTGGCTCCAAATAGTTTCTAATGTTTCAGGTGTTAGACCTTTTTCGTGAGTAAAAAATATTATTGGCAATGTTATTGGGTCCGACTTCGGACTAGTCCACTGAATTTTGTGGGTGTTGTAGTGCAAAAAGGGAAACCCGTTCATGTTTGAGTCGCAGCTTTTTAGAACTGGGTCCAATACTTTCTAGCTCAAACGGTTTAGATGTCACATACGTTTTCAAACATAACGTCACAATTGATCAGAACGTGAACATTTTTTAAGCGGGGAATGTTTTTACATGACACTGGTTTAACGCTGTCATAGAAATGTAATCTATTTTATTGAGTGCTGCCAATGTGACATCAGATTGTTTCTGTGGCGACTGGTGCTGGTTTGTATCCTTTCTGAGCTGCTGCTTTGTTGTCTGCAGGGATGTGACATTCTGCTGGTCTGAAGTCAGCAGCTTCCTGTATGGAGAACCTAATGAGTCTATTCTTCAGGCAGTCAGGGAGGTGGAGTGAATTAGATTTCTGCCACTCTTGCACAGGATGAAAGCCTTTAAAAAAATACATTTTTAAAGCCATTGAATGGACAGGGTTAACCTCAGCTCTCCGTTCCCTGATGGTATCTATGGGTTGAGGTGGAGAGAATTTGCCCTGAACCGTAACTGTTAAATGGAGCGACTGGTTTGAGATCCGCAGTCAAGCTCATTTTCAGTGTGGGAGCACATGATGCTGGACATTTCCTCATACACAAGAATTTCCCAGCTGTAGCTACGTTGCCCTTGTACAGGGAACATAAACTATGGAGTTTTGTTACCTAATCGATTTCAGTTCCTCCATATTGCTCAACTCTGTATTCTACTCTATTTGTACATTTCTCTAATCACAGAATTAAATGGTACATAATTATATCATGGTATTGTTGCGTACTCCCGATTTGGCTTGAAGGGCATTCTAGAGCGTGCATTATTTCCCTGTAACTTACGGTATATTTGCACGGTAGAATTCAATGGCTATAGTACATTTTTTGTTTTGTTTGAGCTGCTTTTTAAAGCAAAAGTCTAATTGAAAACAGTGTTGGTATTGTTGAATTCGATTTTCATAATTGCAAGTTGGACTGATGGTTTGGTTAACTAAACTAGCAAGTCTGTTTTATGTTACCACGGTAACTACTGTAGCTATCTAGTAAACTTACGTTTGGACTTGTAGTGAAGCTAGTATGTGGACACCTGCTTTTTGAACATCTCGTTACAAAATCATGGGCATTAATATGGAGACGGTCCCCCTGCTGCTATAACAGCCTCCACTCTTCTGGGAAGGCTTCCTACTAGATGTTTGAACATTTCTGCGGGGACTTGTTTGCGTTCAGCTACAAGCATTAGTGAGGTTGGACACTCGGCGTTCCAATTCATCCCAAAGGTGTTCGATGGGGTTGAGGTCAGGGCTCTGTGCATGCCAGTCAAGTTCTTCCACACAGATCTCGACAAACCATTTTTTAATGTATGCACGCATATTTTTAGCAGATGTTATTGTGGGTGTAGCGAAATGCTTGTGCTTCTAGTTCTGACAGTGCAGCAATATCTAACAATTTCTCACATATACTCTACACACAAATCCAAGTAAAGCAATGGAATTAAGAATATATAAATATGGATGAGTAGTATAGAATACAGTATAAACATATGAGTTGAGTAATGCAAGATATGCAAACATTATTAAAATGTCCAATGACTTCAAGTCTGTGTATATAGGCTGCTTACTATCTGTGCTATAGATGGCTATTTAAGCCTGATGTACTTGAGATGGAAGCTATTTTTCAGTCTCTCGGTCCCTGCTTTGATGCACCTGTACTGACCTCGCCTTCTGGATAATAGCGGGGTGACCAGGCAGTAGCTTGGGTGGTTGTTGTCCTTGATGGTCTTTTTGACCTTCCTGTGACATTGGGTGCTGTAGGTGTCCTGGAGAGCATGTAGTTTTCCCCCAGTGATGCCTTGTGCCGACAGCATCACCCTCTGGAGAGCCCTGAGGTTGTGGGCCATGCAGTTGCCGTACCAGGTGGTGATACAGCCAGCCCGACAGGATGCTCTCAATTGTGCATCTGTAAAAGTTTTAGGTGACGACATTTCTTCAGCCACGTGACGTTGAAGAGGTGCTATTGCGCCTTCACCACACTGCCTGTGTGGGTGGACCGTTTCAGTGACGTGTACGCAGAGGAACTTAACTTTCTACCTTCTCCACTGCTGTCCCGTCAATGTGGATAGGGGGGTACTCCCTCTGCTGTTTCCCGAAGTCCACGATCACCGTTTTGTTGAGTGAGACTGACACCACACTCCGAGGGCCCTCACCACCTCCCTATAGGCTGTCTCATCGTTGTTGGTAAGCAAGCCTACTACTGTTGTCTGCAAACTTGATTGAGTTGGAGGCATGCTTGGCCACGCAGTCATGGGTGTACAAGGAGGGGGCGGAGCACTCGGAGCAAGGGCCTTGAGCTTAATGATGAGCTTGGAGGGTACTATGGTGTTGAATGCTGAGCTATAGTCAATGAACAGGATTCTTACATGGGTATTCCTCTTGTCCAGATGGGATGGTGAAGGTGATTGCATTGAATGTGAACCTATTGGGATGGTAAGCAAATTTAAGCTGGTCTAGGGTGACGGGTAAGGTGGAGGTGATTATGATCCTTGACTAGTCTCTCAAAGCACTTCGTTACAGAAGTGAGTACTATGGAGCAATAGTCATTTAGTTCAGTTACCTTTGCATTCTTGGGTAAAGGAACAATGGTGGCCATCTTCAAGCATGTGGGGACAGCAGACTGGGATAGGGAAAGATTGAATATGTCAGTAAACACACCAGCCAACTGGTCTGCGCATGCTCTGATGACGCGGCTAGGGATGTTGTCTGGGCCGGCAGCCTTGCGAGGGTTAACACGTTTTAAATGTTACTCACGTCGGCTATGGATAAGGAGAGCCCACAGTCCTTGGTAGCGGGCAGCGTCGGTGAAACTGTTATCCTCAAAGCAGAAGGTGTTTAGTTTGTCCGGAAGCAAGACGTCAGTGTCCGCAACATGGCTGGTTTTCCTGTAGTCTGATTGTCTGTAGACCCTGCCACACACGTCTCTTGTCTGAGCCGTTCAATTGCGACTCCACTTTCTCTATACTGATTTGATTGCCTTGTGGAGGGATTGGTTCGTATTCTGCCATATTCCCAGTTGCCTTGCCATTGTTAAATGGGGTGGTTCACGCTTTCAGTTTTGCGCGAATGCTGCCATCTATACACAGTTTCTGGTTAGGATAGGTTTTAATTGTCGCAGTGGGTACACCATCTCCTATACACGTTCTGAAAAAACTCAGTCACCGTCTATGTATTCGTCAATATTTATTTCGGAAGCTACCCAGAACATATCCCAGTTCGTGTGATCAAAACAATCTTGACGTGTGGATTCCGATTGGTCAGACCAGCATTGAATAGTCCTTAGCAAGGGTACTCCCTGTTTGAGTTTCTGCCTATAGGAAGGGAGGAGCAAAATTGAGTCATGGTTTCATTTGCCTAAAGGATGGCGAGGGGGGGCCTTGTATGCATCCCGGAAGTTCGAGTAACAGTGATCAACTGTTTTTCCATCGCGAGCACTAGATTCAATATGCTGATAGAATTTAGGCAGCCTTTTCCTCAAATTTGCTTTGTTAACTTCTTATGAATCAGTGGGATGCGAGCGTCCGGTGAAATTGCAGAGCGCCAAATTAAATGACTAAATATTTTACTTTCATGTAAACTTTCATTTCATCACAAGTGCAATACATCAAAATAAATCTTAACTTGTTGTTAATCCAGCTGCCGTGTCAGATTTCAAAAAGGCTTTGTCGAAAGCAAACCATGAGATTATCTGAGGACAGCGGTCAGCACGCAACATTACAAACCATAACCAGCCAAGTAGATTAGTCACGAAAGTCAGAAATAGTAATAAAATCACTTACCTTTTGATCTTCATATGGTTGCACTCACAAGACTCCCAGTTACACAATAAATATTTGTTTTGTTCGATAAAGTCCCTCTTTATTTCCGAAAACCTCCAATGGCTGAAATGCAGACAAATTCCAAATAATATCCATAAAGTTCGTAGAAACATTTCAAACGATTTTTATAATCAATCCTCGGGATTTTAGTCTAAATAATCAATATTTCAACTGGACAATAGCTTTGTCAATATTAAAGAGAAACAAAGACGCGCTCTCGGGATTGCGCACCAAACAGGTTGAGGATTTTCCATTGGCCTCTCATTGAAACTGATCATTCTCCCTCATTCTTCAGAATAAAGACCTGAAACGATGTCTAAAGACTGTTCACAGCTAGTGGAAGCCATAGGGTATGGAATCTGGGTTATATCTCTTTAAATGGTGGATAGTCTTTCAATGGAGAAACACCCATTTCAAAATAATAGCACTTCCTGGATGGATTTTCCTCAGGTTTTCGCCTGCCATTTTCGCCTGCCAGTTCTGTTATACTCAGACATTATTTTAACAGTTTTGGAAACTTTAGAAATTTCTATCCAAATCTACCAATTATATGCATATCCTAGCTTCTGGGCCTGAGTAGCAGGCAGTTTACTTTGGGCATGCTTTTCATCCAAAATTCTAAATGCTTCCCCCTAGCCCAAAAAAGATAAGTAGGCAAATTGTGTCTTCTCGAGTTCATTGCACGCAGTCAGGGAATTTGTGCAATGTAACAGCAATATTTAGACTTAAATAAAATACGGAACCATATTAATGACCCAAGGCTTGTATTTCTGTGGTATTATATGATAATTAAGTCTAATTTGATAGCGCAGTCTGACTCAGCGGTGGTAGGCAGCAGCAGGCTCGTAAGCATTCATTCAAATAGCACTTTCCTGCATTTGCCAGCAGCTCTTCGCTGTGCTTCAAGCATTGCACTGTTTGACTTCAAGCTTATCATCTCCCGAGATTAGGCTGGCAACACTAAAGTACCTATTAGAACATCCAATAGTCAAATGTATATGAAATACAAATCGTATAGAGAGAAATAGTCCTATAATAACTACAAACTAAAACTTCTTACCTGGGAATATTGAAGACTCATGTTAAAAGGAACCACCAGCTTTCATATGTTCTCATGTTCTGAGCAAGGAACTTAAATGTTAGCTTTTTTTACATGGTACATATTGCACTTCTCCAACACTTTGTTTTTGCATTATTTCAACGGAATTGAACATGTTTATTTATTTGAGTCTAAATTGATTTTGATGTGTTGTATTAAGTTAAAGTAAGTGTTCATTATTTATTGTTGTAATTGTCATTATTACAAATATATAAAAATCGCGTCTTGGCTTTTTTGGTCCTCCAATCGGTATCGGCGTTGAAATATCATAATCGGTAGACCTCAACTCAGGATATATGGTTTCCAGTTTGTCCAGTGAGGGCCGTCGTGGTATCAACTTGAGGGATATACACGGCCTTGACTATAACCAAAGAAAATTCTTGGGAGATAATACGGTTGGCATTTGATTGAGGAATGCTAGGTCAGGTGAACAAAAGGACTTGAGTTCCTGTGTGTTACAATTTCACCACGAGTTGTTAATCATGAAACGTACTTCATCCCGGAGAGCTGTTTATTCCTGTCGGCGCGATGAACTGCGAATCCAGATTGTTGGACCAACTCCGACAGTATATCCCGAGAGAGCCATGTTTCTGTGAAACAGAGTATGTTACAATTCCTGATGTCTCTCTGGAAAGAAACTCTTGCCTTGAGCTCGGCAACTTTATTATCCAGGAACTGAACATTAGCAAGTAATATACTCGAAAGCGGTGGATGGTGTGTGTGTCGCCTAAGTCGGACTAGAAGACCGCTCCGAGCACCTCTCCTTGACCGGCCTTGTTTTGGGTCGGCCTCTATCAGTTCAATTGCCCAGGGTGACGCAAACAAAGGATCTGCTTTGGTAAGTCATATTCCTGGTCAGTTACCGCCGCTCTGATATTCAATAGTTCTTCCCGGCTGTATCTAATAACATTTTCTGGGCAAACAATGTAAGAGAATACATACTTTTTTTTTTTTTTTTTTTAAATGCGCAGTTTCCTAAAAACTAGAAGTGAGGCAACCCTCTCTGTTAGTGCCATTTTCACAGGGATCACATGGGGGGGGGGGGGGGGTAATTGTAATGCTGAAACAGAAAAGGGCCTCCCAAAGCACAGAATTGTCTAGATTGACATTGGCATTGCGCATGGCGATCTTAGGCTTGTGCTGCTGCTCAGCCATGGAAACTCATTTCATGACGCTCCCGATGAACAGTTCTTATGCTGACATTGCTTCCAGAGGCAGTGTGGAACTCTCTCTAGTGAGTACTGCAACCAAGTATTTTTACACGCTCCAGTACTCGCCTTTCCTGTTCTGTGAGCTTGTGTGGCCTACAACTTCGCGGCTGAGACGTTGTTGCTTCTAGACGTTTCCACTTAACAATGTCACTTAGTTTACCGGGGCAGCTCTGAAGCAGAAATCTGAAGGACTGATTTGTTGGAAAGGTGGCATCTTATGATGGTGCCATGTTGAAAGTCACAGCTCTTCAGTAAGGCCATTCTACTGCAAATGTTTGTCTATGAAGACTGCATGGCAGTGGCTGAAATACCCGAATCCACAATTTTGAAGGGGTGTCCATACTTTTGTATGTGTATATATATTAATATAATATATATATATATGTGTGTATGTATATATATGTATATATATATATATATATGTGTGTATATATATATGTGTGTGTACTTCAGTGGATGTTGAAAACATTTGTCAATTTAACACATTTTTAGTGGCAAATGTGTTAAATTATAGCCATTGTATGAAGGGGATAATCAACTCTGGGCTCTGCGTTCTTTGGTAAATGTAACTCCTTGGAAGGTCAGTTCCACTCAGTTAGCATGTCGTGGAACACGCCTTCCACATCGCTCATTGTTTTCCATAGAACGCATAGCCCCTTGTTGATTATTCTGTGTTTAAATATTTACTATATCTCAATGGATCTAATTTTCTTCTCCCCCCCCCCCCCCCCCCCCAGCCTTGGGAGCAGCCTATGGCACGGCTAAGAGTGGAACAGGAATTGCTGCCATGTCAGTGATGAGGCCAGAGCTCATCATGAAGTCCATCATTCCAGTGGTCATGGCGGGTATTATAGCCATCTACGGCCTGGTGGTAGCGGTGCTCATCGCCAACAACATCTCCGAGAAGGTCACCCTCTACAAGTCAGTCTGACATCTCCCTTTATTTCTACACATTGTCTCCATTTGCATTTCCCCTCGATTCCTAATACTTCTAACAGGCTCTGAGGCAACTGGTCCATCAATCCATTACGCCTGACATTAATATTAGATGAAATCTATATACCATAAAAAAAAAGTTGTTGCCCAGTATTTTGTTAGTCGTTAATTGAAAACATGTCATCTTACTATTGTCATGTGTTCATTCGGTAACATAGTAACCCTATCCACTGTATTGATACTATGGTAATCCCCTGTCCCTCTGTCTCTGTTGTAGGAGTTTCCTTCATCTTGGTGCTGGGCTGAGTGTGGGCTTGAGCGGGTTGGCAGCTGGCTTTGCAATTGGTATTGTAGGTGATGCGGGGGTTCGGGGCACGGCGCAGCAGCCCCGGCTCTTCGTGGGCATGATCCTCATCTTAATCTTTGCCGAGGTCCTCGGGCTCTACGGTCTCATCGTGGCCCTCATCCTGTCCACGAAATAAACCAACAACCTCTCCACCAATCTGTCTTATGTTGCTGAAGGAGGAAAAAAATAAATGAATGACAAAATACAAATAAATTATTGTATAATAAAAAATGGCTCCATAAATATGGTCTTCTCTCTACAATGTGTACAGTTGTCCCAATTTGATAGTCATATGCAATGTAGTGATTTGTCTGTCCTGTGTGTTGCAAAATGTATGAAGATTCCCCCCCCACTGGTTTACAGCCTCCATGCTTGCCAGGTTTCTTGCTGATTTCTGCCTCTGGTCTTAGAGCTGACCAAAGGGCCCCCACTGGCTTACAGCCTCCTGCATTGATCTGGCTGTTTACATGATTTCTGCATTTAATGTCTGAGGATCTATTTGTAAAGGAACATATGTATGGACTTAAAGTTGTTTTTTTTTTGTTTTATTTATAAATGTTTAAATGGGGCAAACATCTTTAATTCCCCATGAATTCTATAGATTTAATGCACTGTGGGTTAACTGTGATGTGGTTGGAGTTCCTCTGGATGTATTATTTGGGTTAAGATTGCCTTCAGTGTGTGGCTGGTGGAGTGGGCGTTGTGTAACTGTATTTTAATCGGGATGAAAACATTGCAGTGTTTCGAATGTGTTCATGTAGTACCGCTGTTTGATTGCATTAAAGGTTGTTGCCCAGTGTTGGGTCTCACAAGTGTAATTTTCAAAACATCTTCTCTCCAGCTTCTTCATCCCTGCTCGTCTGTTGATTGTTCACCACACATCGCTTCCAGTAAACATGCCTGGAGTTAGATTTTGGTTGAAAATTCCTTGTACTTACTGTAATTCAAATGGGTAGCCAGGTGATGTTTTGGTGTAGGAATGTTTCACAGGTAGTATGCTTAAGATATGGGTTATTTTCAAGGTGATGTTGGTAGAAAAAAAAGGGTACCATTTAGCTCAATTCATTGTTTTAGAAATCTTACATTTTTATTAAAAATAAACTTCATTTGAATTAATTACATCTCACATCGTGGTCACTTACGTAAAACAATCCATTAAAGGATGTGGCGGTTTTATTGTACTTTAGTTATAAATCCTGCTTTAACGTTCAGCATCCAGAGAGTCATTCTTCATACAATGGCTAATGCCTCTGCCATCAAATATTCACCTCTAGAGAGGACACCAGAGCAACTGACAGCTGAGAACTTTAAAACAGCGGGTGGCCGTCCTCTTGCCTCTGACCAAGTTCGGTGGTCATTTTCAAATCATTTCCCAACGATTCTACATGTTGAAACACCACCGATCGACATAACAAATATTGGGTGTGAGTAATTTGGTGGCTCAACTGGGTGAAATCAAATCGGAAGTCTAAAGTGGAGCTGTATAGTTACTGTTCATATTATGGGTGTGAGTCATTCCAGGGAGTCTAGTGCCAGCTGGTTTTTCCTTTCAATTAAGATCTAGACGACCAGGTGAGGGGAGTTCCTTAATCTATCACGTACAAGGAAGGAGCAAAAAGCCACAAACTCAGCCCTCCATAGAATGAGTTTTACACGTGGTTTAAACATTAACATAATCTAAACGTGCTGGCAGTTGGATTGTACTGACAGTTCTGCTCTCGATTCAATATCAGCACACTTTCTCAGACTTTAAGTGTTACGTGGGTAGATCTCTGAAGTACATATCGGTCATGACTAGATCCAATGTAAAAATGTATTGTGGAGTTGTTCAAAGGCTCAATGCTACAATGTATTGCTATTGAATATGCAATGTCCGTTGCATGCTCAGGGATTCTGTAGGAGGGTCTGTGTAATGCTGTTGATGGCACTGAAGGTATTATAAAATATTAAGCACTTCTAATATTGCATGTATAGTCTACTACATATGCCTACCCAGTAGTCTTCACACAGTCAACATTAGCCAGTCAATAGTACACCGTTCTCTTAACCTCTCCATCAACAGTCATAGAAATGCTGTAGTTGGCTGGGAACAAGGCTGCTGCAGAAGATATGGCTTACCGCTCAGGGAATTAGGTAAATTAGCAGCTTTTTTACTCAGTGATAGCTTTCAACTCGTATATGAAGCAGGTGATCATTGAGTGTTAATGATGAAATGGTCAATAATCTGCTTACTTTGACCTCTATCGCTTTGACTGAAATGTATCATCTCTTCCCCTGGGGCGGCAGGTAGCCTAGTGGTTAGAGTGTTGGACGAGTAACTGAAAGGTTGCAAGATTGAATCCCCGAGCTGACGAGGTAAAAATCCTTTGTTCTGAACAAGGCAGTTAACCCACTGTTCCTAGGCTGTCATTGAAAATAATAATTTCTTCTTAACTGACTTGCCTAGTAAAATAAGATCTTACACTGCACTCCACTGCAATGAAGACCAACAATTTTATCAGTGCAGCTCTACTGTAAAATGCCTGCTAAATGATGACAAGGGCTGAAGTCGGTTGGATTAGAGCAAGGTTCTCAAACTGGTCACATGCAGGATGAATTTGGCCCACGGGTGATTTTCTAACCAAGGCCCTTCTCCCCCAGTTGCTCAGTTTGGCCGGGTGGCCAGCTCTAGGAAGAGTCTTGGTGGTTCCAAACTTCTTCCATTTAAGAATGATAGAAGCCACTGTGCTCTTGGGGACCTTCAATGATGCAGACATTTTTTTGTACCCATCCCCAGATCTGTGCCTTGCCACAATCCTGTCTCGGAGCTCTACGGACAATTCCTTCGACCTCATGGCTTGGTTTGTGTGGGACCTTATATAGACAGGTGTGTGCCTTTCCAAATCATGTCCAATCAATTGAGTTTACCACAGGTAGACTCCAATCTAGTGTAGAAATATCTCAAGGATGATCATTGGAAACAGGACGCACCTGAGCTCAATTTCGAGTCTTATAGCAAAGGGTCTGAATACTTATGTAAATAAGCAATAAAAAAAAAATACATTTTCAAAGATTTCTTAACACCTGTTTCCATTGATCATCCTTGAGATGTTTCTAGATGAGTCCACATGTGGTCAATTCAATTGATTGGACATGATTTGGAAAGGTGCATTGTATTATAACAAGTCAAATAAAGATTTGTGTAAACTGGAACTGTGACTTCTTTCCCCAATGATTTCTTTAGGCTGAAGTATGTTTTCAGTTATCATTTATTCTATACCAAGGCTAGATGAGGCCGAATGACAACACCACCACACACAACTGCAACACAAGTAATTCATATCATTAGTACATGACTGCTATCAATTCAAATATGGATTTCTTGGCTGAAAGAAGGTTTTATTAAACCTTCAAAAAGGGACACACCTTCACAATAAAGGAAGTTTATCAAATAAAGTAAATGACATTAAAAGCAGTAACAGCCTCCCCTTCATTTGCTTAACTCGGGGAATGGGATGGAGAAATGGTTTACAATAGGCAGGGTGGGGCTCAACAGGCAGTGTGCATCCATGAGGGCACCCTATTACCTAGAACTTTTCCCTAAATAATGTACTACTTTTGACCAGAGCTCTATGAGCCCTGGGTAAAATTAGTGCACTATGTATGGGGAATAGGGTGCAATTTGGGACACATTCCATCTGTTGATGAAGCCACCTGAAATCAATGGCTGCATACCAATTGTCAATCTCTCTCCTCATGGATATCCCTCTCCCCATGGATATATCCCTCTCCTCAAGAATATCCCTCTCCTCATGGATATCCCTCTCTTCGTGGATATCCCTCTCCTCATGGTTATCCCTCTCCTCGTGGATATCCCTCTCCTCATGGATATCCCTCTCCTCATGGATATCCCTCTCCTCATGGATATCCCTCTCTTCATGGATATCCCTCTCTTCATGGATATCCCTCTCCTCATGGATATCCCTCTCCTCATGGATATCCCTCTCCTCATGGATATCCCTCTCTTCATGGATATCCCTCTCCTCATGGATATCCCTCTCCTCATGGATATCCCTCTCTTCATGGATATCCCTCTCCTCATGGATATCCCTCTCCTCATGGATATCCCTCTCCTCATGGATATCCAAGTATTGAATAGGTGTAAGAATTGGCTTGAGGTAAATCCCTAAGATGAGAAAAAAATGTGCAAGTCCACACTTTGGGAGAAGGACAATGTATATGCAGCCGATGTTAATAGTTACACACGATTGAGGGGCAAATAATTGACAAGTTGTTGCAGTAGTAGGTAAGACAATGGAGCCAGAGTACAGGTTTATTATGGATATTTCCAGAAAATTGCAGTAAACAGCGACACACTCAGGCAGGAAGCCAGGCACATCTTTTCAAAGAAAACACCATTTAATTATACCTCTATTTATATTTCTAATGTATTCCATACACAGGTGGTAACCAGATGGTCCCAATAATATAGGTAGGCTAGTAAACGATGTCCCCCTCTGCTATGTTCTATTGTGAACGGTCTGGGACTCATCGTTTGGGCCTACTACTCACAGATCTGAAGTAAAAGACGAAATTAGCTGCAATAGACTGGTCTCAAATAAACTTAAATCAAATTTTATTTGTCACATACACATGGTTAGCAGATGTTAATGCGAGTGTAGCGAAATGCTTGTGATTCTAGGTCCGACAATGCAGTAATTACCAATGAGTAATCTAACCTAACAATTCCACAACTGCTACCTTATACACACGTGTAAAGGGATAAAGAATATATACATAAAGATATATGAATGAGTGATGGTACAGAGCGGCATAGGCAAGATGCAGTGGATGGTATCGAGTACAGTATGTACATATGAGATGAGTAATGTAGGGTATGTAAACATAAAAGAGGCATAGTTTAAAGTGGCTAGTGACACATGTATTACATAAAGATGGCAAGATGCAGTAGATGGTATAGAGTACAGTATATACATATGAGATGAGTAATGTAGGGTATGTATACATTATATTAAGTGGAATTGTTTAAAGTTGCTAGTGATACATTTTTTACATCAATTTCCATCAATTTCCATTATTAAAGTGAGCTGG
This sequence comes from Oncorhynchus mykiss, assembly GCF_013265735.2. Taxonomy (NCBI): domain Eukaryota; kingdom Metazoa; phylum Chordata; class Actinopteri; order Salmoniformes; family Salmonidae; genus Oncorhynchus; species Oncorhynchus mykiss. The sequence continues at coordinate 1,098,246 of NC_048584.1, forward strand.
AGTTGAGTCAGTGTGCAGCAGCCACTCAATGTTGTCAGCAGCCACTCAATGTTAGTGATGGCTGTTTAACAGTCTGATGGCCTTGAAAGAGAAGCTGTTTTTCAGTCTCTCGGTCCCTGCTTTGATGCACCTGTACTGACCTTGCCTTCTGGATGATAGCGGGGTGAACAGGCAGTGGCTCGGGTGGTTGTTGTCCTTGATGATCTTTATGGTCTTTCTGTGACATTGGGTGGTGTAAGTGTCCTGGAGGGCAGGTAGTTTGCCCCCGGTGATGCGTTGTGCAGACCTCACTACCCTCTGGAGAGCCTTACGGTTGTGGGTGGAGCAGTTGCCGAACCAGGCGGTGATACAGCCCGACAGGATGCTCTCGATTGTGCATCTGTAGAAGTTTGTGAGTGCTTTTGGTGACAAGCCAAATTTCTTCAGCCTCCTGAGTTTGAAGAGGCGCTGCTGCGCCTTCTTCACAACGCTGTCTGTGTGGGTGGACCAATTCAGTTTGTCCGTGATGTGTACGCCGAGGAACTTAAAACTTACTACCCTCTCCACTATTGTCCCGTCGATGTGGATAGGGGGTTGCTCCCTCTGCTGTTTCCCGAAGTCCACGATCATCTCCTTTGTTTTGTTGACGTTGAGTGTGAGGTTATTTTCCTGACACCACACTCCGAGGGCCCTCACCTCCTTCCTGTAGGCCGTCTCGTTGTTGTTGGTAATCAAGCCTACCACTGTAGTGTCGTCCGCAAACTTGATGATTGAGTTGGAGGCGTGTATGGCCACGCAGCCGTGGGTGAACAGAGAGTACAGGAGAGGGCTCAGAATTCACCCTTGTGGGGCCCCAGTGTTGAGGATCAGCGGGGTGGAGATGTTGTTACCTACCCTCACCACCTGGGGGCGGCCCGTCAGGAAGTCCAGTACCCAGTTGCACAGGGCAGGGTCGAGCCTCAGGGTCTCGAGCTTGATGACGAGTTTGGAGGGTACTATGGTGTTAAATGCTGAGCTGTAGTCAATGAACAGCATTCTCACATAGGTATTCCTCTTGTCCAGATGGGTTAGGGCAGTGTGCAGTGTGGTTGTGATTGTGTCGTCTGTGGACCTATTGGGGCGGAAGCAAATTGGAGTGGGTCTAGGGTGTCAGGTAGGGTGGAGGTGATATGGTCCTAGACTAGTCTCTCAAAGCATTTCATGATGACGGAAGTGAGTGCTACGGGGTGGTAGTCGTTTAGCTCAGTTACCTTAGCTTTCTCGGGAACAGGAACAATGGTGGCCCTCTTGAAGCATATGGGAACAGCAGACTGGGATAAGGATTGATTGAATATGTCCATAAACACACCAGCCAGCTGGTCAGCGCATGCTCTGCGCAGCAAAAAAGAATTGTCCCTTTTTCAGGACCCTGTCTTTCAAATATAATTTGTAAAAATCCAAATAACTTCATAGATCTTCATAGTAAAGGGTTTAAACACTGTTCCCCATGCTTGTGCAATGACCCATAAACAATTAATGAACATGCACCTGTGAAACGGTCGTTAAGACACTAACAGCTTACAGACGGTAGGCAATTAAGGTCACAGTTATGAACACCTAGGACACTAAAGAGGCCTTTCTACTGACTCTGTAAAACACCAAAAGAAAGATTCCCAGGGTCCCTGCTCATCTGCGTGAACTTGACGTAGGCAGGACTGCAGATGTGGCCAGGGCAATAAATTGTAATGTCCGTACTGTGAGACGCCTAAGACAGCGCTACAGGGAGACAGGACGGACAGCTGATCGTCCTCGCAGTGGCAGACCACGTGTAACAACATCGGTACATCCGAACATCACACCTGCGGGACAGGTACGGGATGGCAACAACCACTGCCCGAGTTACACCAGGAACGCACAATCTCTCCATCAGTGCTCAGACTGTCCGCAATAGGCTGAGAGAGGCTGGACTGAGGGCTTGTAGGATCTCAATCCCATTGAGCACTTCTGGGACCTGTTGGATCGGAGGGTGAGGGCTAGGGCCATTCCCCCAGAAATGTCCGGAACTTGCAGGTGCCTTGGTGGAAGAGTGAGATTACATCTCACAGCAAGAACTAGCAAATCTGCTACAGTCCATGAGGAGGAGATGCACTGCAGTACTTAATGCAGCTGGTGGCCACACCAGATACTGACTGTTACTTTTGATTTTGACACCCCCTTGTTCAGGGACACATTATTCCACTTATGTTAGTCACATGTCTGTGGAACTAGTTCATGTTAATGTCTCAGTTGTTGAATCTTGTTATGTTCATACAAATATTTACACATGTTAAGTTTGCTGAAAATAAACCTATGTCACGCCCTGACCGTAGAGAGCCTTTTTTATGTCTCTTTTTGGTTTGGTCAGGGTGTGATTTGGGTGGGCATTCTATGTCCTTTATTTCTATGATTTGTGTTTCTATGTGTGGCCGGGTGTGGTTCTCAATCAGGGACAGCTGTCTATCGTTGTCTCTGATTGGGAATCATACTTAGGTAGCCCTTCTTCCCCTCCTTTCAGTGTGGGTAGTTAACTTTGTTTGTGGCACTTAGCCCTGTTAAGCTTCACGGTTGGTTTGTTATTTCTTGTTTTCTTGGCAACATTTTATTTAAATAAAAGAAAATGTACGCTTACCACGCTGCACCTTGGTCTACTTCCAACGACACCTGTGACAACGCAGTTGACAGTGAGAGGACGTTTCTTTTTATATTGAGTTCATGTTGTGTCAGAACAGTGACTGTTTTAGCAATGGAACCAAAATAATCTCTTTGCTCTCTCTCTCTTCACTTGTGTCAAACTCATTAAAACTGCAGACCTGGTAGCATAACAGTTCATGGTATATTAACAGCATACAACATATTCAATTAACTGACATTACACTTTTACCCACGGTTTGTCCAAACAGAATTACCCCAAGGTCACGCATCCAACAAGCCACACCTAGATCTTCTAATAGGCTGCCGCCACTACATTACCCCCTCCAAAGGGGTCAGTCGTCCCCAACAACCCCGAAATCCAACATAAAGTCCTGAAATATGCTAGGGGTCTTCGGTGATGAAATATCATTAAGTCTGGTTAAGAAGAATGTAACAATAGATGTGGAAATTGGCATTTAAATTGTAGAACCTGGGAAAGACCAATCACTTATACAGTTGAAGTCGGAAGTTTACATACACCTTAGTCAAATACATTTAAACTCAGTTTTTCATTCCTGACATTTAATCCTAGTAAAAATCCCCTGTTTTAGGTCAGTTCGGATCACCACTTTATTTTAGGAATGTGACATTTTAGATTAATACTAGAGAGAATGATTTATTTCAGCTTTTATTTATTTCATCACATTCCCAGTGGGTCAGGAGTTTACATACACTCAATTAGTATTTGGTAGCATTGCCTTTAAATTGTTTATCTTGGGTCAAACGTTCCGGGTAGCCTTTCACAACCTTCCCACAATAAGTTGGGTGAATTTTGGCGCATTCCTCTTGACAGAGCTGGTGTAACTGAGTCAGGTTTCTAGGCCTCCTTGCTCGCACACGCTTTTTCAGTTCTGCCCACACATTTTCTATGGGATTGAGGTCAGGGCTTTGTGATGGCCACTTCAATACATTGCCATTTTGCCACAACTTTAGAAGTATGCTTAGTGTCATTGTCCATTTGGAAGACCCATTTGCGACCAAGCCTTAACTTTCTGACTGATGTCTTGAGATGTTGCTTCAATATATCCATATAATTTCCCTCCTCACGAAGCCATCTATTTTGTGAAGTGAACCAGTCCCTCCTGCAGCAAAGCACCCCCACAACATGATGCTCATTCCCACCAGTCTGAGGTCCTGAGCACTCTGGAGCAGGTTTTCATCAAGGATCTCTCTCTACTTTGCGCCGTTCATCTTTCCCCCGATCCTGACTAGTCTCCCAGTCCCTGCCGCTGTAAAACTTCCCCACAGCATGATGTTGCCACCACTATGCTTCACCGTAGGGATGGTGCCAGGTTTCCTCCAGACGTGATGTTTGGCATTCTGGCCAAAGCGATCAATCTTGGTTTCATCAGACCAGAGAATCTTGTTTCTCATGGTCTTGAGTCCTTTAGGTGCCTTTTGGCAAACTCCAAGCGGGCTGTCATGTGCCTTTTACTGAGGAGTGGCTTCCGTCTGGCCACTTTACCACAGAGGCCTGATTGGTGGAGTGCTGCAGAGATGGTTGTCCTTCTGGGAGGAACTCTAGAGCTCTGTCGTGTTCTTGGTCACCTCCCTGACCAAGGCCCTTCTCCCCCAATTGCTCAGTTTGGCCAGGCGGCCAGCTGTAAGAAGAGTCTTGGTGATTCTTAACTTCTTCCATTTAAGAATGATGGAGGCCACTGTGTTCTTGGGGACCTTCAATGCTACAGACATTTCTTGATACCTTCTTCCCCAGATCTGTGCTTCGACAGTCCTGTCTCTGAGCTCTACGGACAATTCCTTCAACCTCATGGCTTTTTGCTCTGACATGCACTGTCAACTGTGGGACATTATATAGACAGGTGTGTGGCTTTCCAAATTTGTCATTATGGGGTATTGTGTGTAGATTGATGAGGACATTTTTTTATTTAATCCATTTTAGAATAAAGCTGTAACGTAACAAAATGTGGAAAAAGTAAAGGGGTCTGAATACTTTCCGAAGGCTCTGTATACAGCTAAAAACAACAATGCCATGTAAAAACAAGTTGACATTGAGGTTAAAGAAAGTGTGTTTTCTTAATTTACAAAATGTTTCTAACCGTTACTTTAGACAAAATCCATACGTAAATATTATTGTCATGTTTTTTGTAAGACAAATCTTAAAATTACAGAAAATCCTACAATTAACTCAATAAATTTAGTTTTATGTCATTTGCATGGTTGATCTCTTTTGTCAGGTCTCCATGAGGTGTGAGAGTTACCAGAGGACCCTGTGTATCCCCACTGTGCACATCCAATAATAAGCACCGAGCTCAGGTTTCTAGTAACAACATTTGAGGATTTAATATTTTGTGGTCGTCATCTTCAAAGTTGTTTCTGGGGGTCTCAAAAAGCAAAATGAGCATGACACGAGCTGAATGAAATATAAAAGTCTTTAAAAATGAAACGCTTGGCTTACGCTCGGTGCTCCATTGACATTTCACAGAAATACGCTTGTTTTTGCGAGAAATCTTCATAAAAGAACAGGAATTTCGAATACATATGAAAAGTGTATCCTAAAATATAACAATACTCTATATTGTTCATGTCCTGCGGATTCAAGAAGAAAGATGTCGAGTTCAATGGGAAAATGAGTCTGCCAGTAGCCTTAATTCTTGCACAGAACCCAGCCTAGCTGGCGGGATGCAATTTTCCAGATTTTTGATCACTTTTTGTCTCTGGCCTCCTTTGATTTAGTCACCATAATTCTGGCCATCCTACGAGGGTAAAAACTCCAATCACTTTTTGTCTCTGGCCTTCTTTGATTTAGTCACCATAATTCTGGCCATCCTACGAGGGTAAAAACTCCAATAACTTTTTGTCTCTGGCCTCCTTTGATTTAGTCACCATAATTCTGGCCATCCTACGAGGGTAAAAACTCCAATAACTTTTTGTCTCTGGCCTCCTTTGATTTAGTCACCATAATTCTGGCCATCCTACGAGGGTAAAAACTCCAATAACTTTTTGTCTCTGGCCTTCTTTGATTTAGTCACCATAATTCTGGCCATCCTACGAGGGTAAAAACTCCAATAACTTTTTGTCTCTGGCCTTCTTTGATTTAGTCACCATAATTCTGGCCATCCTACGAGGGTAAAAACTCCAATAACTTTTTGTCTCTGGCCTTCTTTGATTTAGTCACCATAATTCTGGCCATCCTACGAGGGTAAAAACTCCAATAACTTTTTGTCTCTGGCCTTCTTTGATTTAGTCACCATAATTCTGGCCATCCTACGAGGGTAAAAACTCCAATAACTTTTTGTCTCTGGCCTTCTTTGATTTAGTCACCATAATTCTGGCCATCCTACGAGGGTAAAAACTCCAATAACTTTTTGTCTCTGGCCTTCTTTGATTTAGTCACCATAATTCTGGCCATCCTACGAGGGTAAAAACTCCAATAACTTTTTGTCTCTGGCCTCCTTTGATTTAGTCACCATAATTCTGGCCATCCTACGAGGGTAAAAACTCCAATAACTTTTTGTCTCTGGCCTCCTTTGATTTAGTCACCATAATTCTGGCCATCCTACGAGGGTAAAAACTCCAATAACTTTTTGTCTCTGGCCTCCTTTGATTTAGTCACCATAATTCTGGCCATCCTACGAGGGTAAAAACTCCAATAACTTTTTGTCTCTGGCCTCCTTTGATTTAGTCACCATAATTCTGGCCATCCTACGAGGGTAAAAACTCCAATAACTTTTGAACGGAATGATAGACATGAGGTTTATCATTGGTCAACATTTTGGGGGGGGATTGGACACCTTATATACTATATCAACCTTACTACTTTTGGTGTGTAGGGCAGTTAGGTCACATATTTGTAATAATAGAGCACAGAAGACGAGGCATTGGTGAAGTTTTAGATCAAATCAAATAGATGATTTTATCACAAGAGTCTGGCTGACTCCGAGATGTTCATGAATTCCTCTCTGGGCTGGAGGAGGATAACTGGGAAGAGGGAACCACTGGCCTGAGTAAGGCACCCCTTCCCTTGGAGCACCTCTGCCACCAGAGGGACAAAGTCAACAGAGCATAACATACGTCTGTGTTTCTTCATTTCATATGCAAATTGTAGATTTTTTTTATTTTTTTATACCATGAACATGTGTAAACCGTCCCAATGTAATTCTGCTTTCACAACACCGGATCATCTTCCTGGTACTCTGCTACCGTTTTCTCAACTACCCCAAAAAACTCCAAAGCAGCTGCCGTTAAACCTTCATTTATAAACACACACAACAACTGTAGTTTAGACATTTCCGGTCGCATAGGCTACCATGATCTGATTCCAGATTTGAATAGCAGAGAAGTAGAGTAAGATTTCACATGTTCTAAGCTTCTGTCTAACTGGCTGGGAAAGTGGTCAAAGTAGCTAGCTGATTTGTATCAAAAGTTACACTGTTTACAGCGAATAGGATGTTGGAAGTCATGTCTCAATGGGCCCTTTAGAATGTTGAGGAAATACCTCAAAATGGATGGAAAAAACAAAAAGTGTAATAGTTTAAAAAGTACAAATAGTACATTTAAAATGTGGATTGACCAGATTGTTGACTTTCTCCCTCTTGAAAAGCTCACTGATGACCTCTACAAGAGACAGCCCAAGTTTGATAGACTCTGGTCTCCACTAGTCAACTATATTTCAAACTGGACAGAGTGAACGGGGTGACTAGGGAAATGTGCAGATACATGTTGTGTAAGGTGCTGTAAAATCTAAAAATGAATTATTGGCTCGTCGTCTCAGCGAAGGCTAGAAATAGCTGATAAGAACCTTGATAGTGCTGCTGCAAGTTTTATATATGTTTTTTGTGTGTTTAAAAAAATATATTTGTGAGTACGTGTAGGATGTGTGTGTGTGTGTATGGGTGTGAATGTATGTATATGTGTACGTATGTATGTATGTATGTATGTATGTATGTACATAAAACATATTTTGACTTGTTTTAACAAAGTTTAGCGGTAGCTTTTTGGATTCCTTTCTCTGCATATTGAATGAGTGGATTGCTCAAATCGATGGTGCCAACTAAACTGACTTTTTGGGATATAAAGGATTTTATCTCACGAAATGACACTACATGTCGTAGCTGGGACCCTTTGGATGACAAATCAGAGGAAGAGTTTCAAAAAGTAAGTGAATATTTAATCGCTATTTGTGAATTTATGAAACCTGTGCTGGTGGAAAAATATTTTGATGTGGGGCGCCAAACAATTGCATGCTTTCGCTGTAAAGCCTACTGTAAATCGGACAGTGCAGTTAGATTAACAAGAATTTAAGCTTTCAACCGATATAAGACACTTGTATGTACCTAAATGTTTAATATCCATAATTTGTATGATTATTTATTTGAATTGTAGGCCCTCCAGTTTCAACGGAAGTTGTCTCGCTAGCGGGACGCCTAGCCTGAAGAAGTTTTCTAACTTTATTATTTAAAGGAAAGCAGTTACACGTAGTCAATTCAATTTGGTAATATAATTGGTCTGATTACTTTGGATTGTGGGGCAGTTGGATCACAAAAATGTCAACTACAGTTGTTGCGTGTGAAAACGTTAATAAAAAAGACAGTACAAAGTGAACTTCTGTCAGAAGATGGGAATAAAAGGCAGGATCGAGTGGACAGCACTCTTAGGAAGCAAAGCAACTCTGAATCATTCATGCTGAATGAATAAGGAAACAGAACTCATTAGGGTAATTTTTCGGGAAAATAAATATGATTGTGATGACAGCTCTTTAAAATTTTTTGTGGTAGTTGAGGTTCAAAAGGTTCAGAGCCCTTCCCTTTTTCCACATTTTGTTACGTTGCAGCCTTATTCTAAAATTGATTAATTTATTATTTTTCCTGATCAATCTACACACAATACCCCATAATGGCAAAGCGAAAAACGTTTTCTAGAAATGTTATCAAATGTATTAAATATAAGTATTCAAACAATAATTTCATTGGTCATCCTTGAGATGTTTCTACACTTGATTGGAGTCCACCTGTGGTAAATTAAATTGATTGAACATGATTTGGAAAAGCACACACCTGTCTATATAAGGTCATACAGTTGACAGTGCATATCAGAGCAAAAACCAAGCAATGAGGTCGAAGGAATTGTCCGTAGAGCTCCGAGACTGGATTGTGTCGAGGCACAGATCTGGGAAAGGGTAAAAAAACATTTCTGCAGCATTGAAGGTCCCCAACAACAGTGGTCTCCATCATTCTTAAATGGAAGAAGTTTGGAACCAGCAAGACTCTTCCTAGATCTGGGCTCCCAGCCAAACAGAGCAATTGGGGGAGAAGGGCTTTGTTCAAGGAGGTGACCAAGAACCCGATGGTCACTCTGACAGAGCTCTAGATTTCCTAAGTGGAGATGGGAAAAACTTCCAGAAGGACAACCATCTCTGCAGTACTCCACCAACCAGGCATTATGGTAAAGTTGCCAGACGGAAGCCACTCCTCATTAAAAGGTACGACAGACCACCTGGAGTTTGCCAAAAGGCACCTAAAGACTCTCAGACCATGAGAAACAGGATTCTCTGGTCTGATGAAACCAAGATTGAACTCTTTGGCCTGAATGCCAAGTGTCACGTCTGAAGGAAATCTGGCACCATCCTTATGGTGAAGTATGGTGGAGGCAGCATCATGCTGTGGGGATGTTTTTCAGAGGCAGGGACTGGGAGACTAGACAGGATTGAGGCAAAGATGAACTGAGCAAAGTACAGAGATTCTTGATGAAAACCTGCTCCAAGCACACTGCCAAGACAACGCAGGAGTGGCTTCGGGACAAGTCTCAATGTCCTTGAGTGGCCCAGCCAGAGCCCAGACTTGAACACGATCGAACATCTCTGGAGAGACCTGAAAAAAAGCTGTGCAGTGACGTTCACCATCCAACCTGACAGAGCTTGCGAGGATCTACAGTGAATGGGAGAACCTCCCCAAACACGTGGGCCAAACTTGTAGAGTCATACCCAAGAAGACTTGAGGCTGTAATCACTGCGAAAGGTGCTTCAACAGAGTACTGAGTATGGTAAGTTTTTTATTTGTAATACATTTGCAAAAATGTTCACTTTTTAAAATCAATTTTATATAAGGCTGTAACGTAACAAAATGTGGAAAAAGTCAAGGGGTTCAAAGTTAATATTGAAATATCTGGTCTGAATGCTTTGATAGACTATTTTATAAACATTATTTTGGATTTTGGGGCAGTCAGATCACACATTTCATCAGAAATAACTACACTCAGACTACACTTTTATTCACTCTCCTACTAGTATACCACAGTATTTGTCAGTCAGATCACACATTTCATCAGAAATAACTACACTCAGACTACACTTTTATTCACTCTCCTACTAGTATACCACAGTATTTGTCAGTCAGATCACACATTTCATCAGAAATACCTACACTCAGACTACTTTTATTCACTCTCCTACTAGTATACCACAGTATTTGGAACATGTAATAATAGAGTACAGAAGACAACGAGGAATGGTGAAGTTTTAAATACATTTCAAAAACAAATTGATCACAACAGTTTGGATGACAGCAGGATTTTCTTGTCCTCTCTGGGCTGGAGGGGGATCAGTGGAAGAGGGACCCACTGGCAGGAGGGGCACCCCTTCACTGCCCCCAGCGAGTTGAATTTGAATCTACTAGAAGTTACAAACATAGAAAATTGATCGAATTTGCTGGAAATGTTCATGAAATATGATTTTGTCTGATTTACGTAATCAGACAGGGACACAGAAGATTGTGTGGATTGTCCTTCAGACATGTTAGGGAAAAAAAGTGTGTGTGTATCTGTACGTGTGTGTCATACCAATGTTCAAATACTGTACATTTAGTGTTTCTCAAGCCAACCTGGAGTGTCAGATTGGTGGGGTTTGCAATTCTGGGACGATTCCATTGGTCCATTAGGCCAGGCAAGCTCAATCAAGCAAAGTTAAGTGTGTGTGTGGGTGTGTGGGTGTGTGGGGGGTAAATGGAGCCCCGAAGCCCTGGGCTAACGGACAAACGCAACACGCAACCAATGACAAGTTAGAAATACAGTAACTTCCTCTGTTAGTATCCATAGCTGATTGTCCCTCGCTCCCTTCACTGACCCATGCGCTCCTCTGCGTGCGAGAATCCATAGCTCAGTTTGGGCTGTTCAATGACGAGACATGAGAGAGCTGTTAGCTGACGTTAGAGCTAGCTACTTTTCGTCACTATAAACTGACAAACAGCTGTAACTTCTGATCAAAATGTCAGTTGTTAGTAAAAGTCAAGACTAAAACAGCTGTCATTTTTGCAGATAATTCTGTTCTGATTCCAGACTTGAATAGCAGAGAAGTAGACCAAGATGTCCTACCCTCTAACTTTTCATTGGTACCAGAGAAGTAGAGGAAGATTTCATATGCACACATTTTTTTGTCTAAGTTGTTGGGAAAGTGGTCGAAATTTCAGTTATTTATAAAAAGTTTGACATATCCTCTATGACACAGTTAATAATACAGCTATTGTTTGAAAGGTAGAATATATTGTGGATTTAAAAAAGTGGCTGTTTTCATAGGCCACATTAATAACAACATTTATATCCAGAAATCAGTAGATAATATGTAACAAATCATGTGAGAGGAAAGCTGAAACGCTGGACTTTGTCACTTAATCACTTGGAAAGATGATCTACCTTTGCAGACTATTTCACATACCGGTATCTCTTATCTTGCCATCAGTATATTAACAAGTTGATTTCAAATTGTATTGTTTGCTAGAGGTTACATTTACATAGCTATGCTTACCAAGCCAACTAGGCAAGTGTCCTGGATATGGTATGATAATAGTAAGACGGGCTAATAGTTAGATTTTGGGTCAATTGATTGCGAAAGGCATCTGACAGGTTTATTTATGTGACAGGGTTCAAGAAACTACTCCCCTCCTTTCACCCCATAGTCAGAGTAAGAACAGTAGGGTTGGTGGGGGCACATATGTAAGCAAAGCTAGCAAAAAAACTGAAATGATTGAACAATAAAACATGACAGAGACAAATGTCACTTGTTTAAAAAGTGTATTACTTTCACATGTACAGTTGAAGTTGGACGATTACATACACTTAGGTTGGAGTCATTAAAACTTGTTTTTCAACCACTCCACACATTTCTTGTTAACAAACTATAGTTTTGACAAGTCGGTTAGGACATGTACTTTGTGCATGATGAGTAATTTTCCCAACAATTGTTCAGATTTTTTCACTTCATAATTCACTGTATCACAATTCCAGTGGGTCAGAAGTTTACATACACTAAGTTGACTGTGCCTTTAAACAGCTTGGAAAATTCCAAAAATGATGTCAATTAGCCTATCAGAAGCTTCTAAAGCCATGACATCATTTGAGTCAATGCAAACTCAATGCCTCTTTGCTTGACATCAAGGGAAAATGAAAGAAATCAGCCAAGACCTCCGAAAAAAAAAATGGTAGACCTCCACAAGTCTGGTTCATCCTTGGGAGCAATTTCCAAACGCCTGAAGGTACCACGTTCATCTGTACAAACTATAGTACGCAAGCATAAACACCATGGGACCCCGCAGCCGGCATACCGCTCAGGAAGGAGACACATTCTGTCTCCTAGAGATGAACGTACAGCAAAGGACCTTGTGAAGATGCTGGAGGAAACAAAAGTATCTAGTACAAAAGTATCTAAATCCACAGTAAAACGAGTCCCATATCGACAAACTGAAAGTTTGCTCAGCAGAAGCCACTGCTCCAAAACCGCCCTAAAAAAGCCAGACTATGGTTTGCAAATGCACATGGATTAATGTCCTCTGTTCTGATGAAACAAAAATAGAACTGTTTGGCCATAATCACCATCGTTAGGTTTGGAGGAAAAAGGGGGAGGCTTGCAAGCCGAAGAACACCATCCCAACCGTGAAGCACAGGAGTGGCAGCATCATGTTGTGGGGGTGCTTTGCTGCAGGAGGGACTGGTGCACTTCACAAAATAGATGGCTTCATGAGAAGGGGAAATTATGTGGATATATTGAAGCAAATGGGTCTTCCAAATGGACAATGACCCCAAGCATACTTCTAAAGTTGTGGCAAAATGGCTTAAGGACAACAAAGTCAAGGTATTGGAGTGGCCATCACAAAGCCCTGACCTCAATCCTATAGAAAATGTGTGGGCAGAACTGAAAAAGTGTGTGCAAGCAAGGAGGCCTAGAAACCTAACTCAGTTACACCAGCTTTATCAGGAGGAATGGGCCAAAATTTAAACAACTTATTGTGGGAAGCTTGTGAAAGGCTACCCGAAAATGTTTGACCCAAGTTAAACAATTGAAAGGCAATGCTAACAAATACTAATTGAGTGTATGTAAACTTCTGACCAAATGGGAATGTGATGAAAAAAATAAAAGCTGAAATAAATAATTCTCTACTATTATTCTGACATTTCACATTCTTAAAATAAAGTGGTGATCCTAACTGACCTAAGACAGGGAATTTTTACTCAGATGAAATGTCAGGAATTGTGAAATTGAGTTTAAATGTATTTGGCTAAGGTGTATGTAAACTTCAGACTTCAACTGTATAATGATCTGTAATTTTTCAATCAATACTTCACTGGGGGATTTTCTTCAATACAACACAGATATTCAATGATATACAGTTGAGTCTCTGCACAAGAACGTACATATTCTGCAATTTTTTGGATGATATTGTTTGTAGGACGGATAGAGAAATAGAAAGACAGATTAATACTGCATTACTTACACAGATAGCTTTACCACAGATTGTGCACCTAAATGATGAGGGACGTGGATATGGTCTTCATCTCACCTGATAACCCTTTCACACTATCAATAAAAATCAGTCAAAGAACAATATTCACATACTTTACAAAGGGGCCTCTCTAATGTACTGCTGTGCTCAGAGCTAAGACATCTGTTGAGAATATGGCTGCACAACAGCCATACTTCAGCAGTTCTGATAGCTGGGTAGACTGCCTATGTTCGATATAGTGCATACAGGCCTTATAGGCCTGCTTACCACCATTTTGGCGGTTGGTTTGGTGCATAACCAGATTGCACAAATTAAGGAGTGGGTATAAAGTGAACACAGAAATGACGTTACTTGAGTGTGTAAAATGATGACATTTGATCATTCCAGACAACAGAGCTGCTTTTCGCCATCAAACCCCTCAATGAGAGTCAACAAAAATAGTAATACAATGTAATAAAACATCTGTAAAAAAAAGAATCACAAATAAAAACACTTTCAGAGTATGATACTTGTTTTACATGAATAAATACAAATATTTCACATTTATGTAGAGTTCAATGGATAAATGAATTTATGTAGAGTTCAATGGATAAATGAATTTATGTAGAGTTCAATGGATAAATGAATTTATGTAGAGTTCAATGGATAAATGAATTTATGTAGAGTTCAATGGATAAATGAATTTATGTAGAGTTCAATGGATAAATGAATTTATGTAGAGTTCAATGGATAAATGAATTTATGTAGAGTTCAATGGATAAATGAATTTATGTAGAGTTCAATGGATAAATGAATTTATGTAGAGTTCAATGGATAAATGAATTTATGTAGAGTTCAATGGATAAATGAATTTATGTAGAGTTCAATGGATAAATGAATTTATGTAGAGTTCAATGGATAAATGAATTTATGTAGAGTTCAATGGATAAATGAATTTATGTAGAGTTCAATGGATAAATGAATTTATGTAGAGTTCAATGGATAAATGAATTTATGTAGAGTTCAATGGATAAATGAATTTATGTAGAGTTCAATGGATAAATGAATTTATGTAGAGTTCAATGGATAAATGAATTTATGTAGAGTTCAATGGATAAATGAATTTATGTAGAGTTCAATGGATAAATGAATTTAGGTAGAGTTCAATGGATAAATGAATTTAGGTAGAGTTCAATGGATAAATGAATTTATGTAGAGTTCAATGGATAAATGAATTTATGTAGAGTTCAATGGATAAATGAATTTATGTAGAGTTCAATGGATAAATGAATTTATGTAGAGTTCAATGGATAAATGAATTTATGTAGAGTTCAATGGATAAATGAATTTATGTAGAGTTCAATGGATAAATGAATTTATGTAGAGTTCAATGGATAAATGAATTTATGTAGAGTTCAATGGATAAATGAATTTATGTAGAGTTCAATGGATAAATGAATTTATGTAGAGTTCAATGGATAAATGAATTTATGTAGAGTTCAATGGATAAATGAATTTATGTAGAGTTCAATGGATAAATGAATTTATGTAGAGTTCAATGGATAAATTAATTTATGTAGAGTTCAATGGACTGGACAGAAAGGGGTTTGTTCTGATACTGCAGGTAGCTTCATCAGGCCCTTGGTGGGATGTGTGTATCTCGAACTGTGAGTGTGTGTGTCTATCTATCTATCTGAGGCCATGGTGTCCTTGAAGCCCCACACCTCCAGCAGGGCCACCTGGAAGCTCTCGGTGGAGCAGAGTGGTGGGTTGTCAAAGGTGGTGCAGGGGGCTGTGCGTCCGTGGTTTAGCTCACTGTCGATGTACAGCGCGTTGCCCTCGCCTCCCCCTGGCAGGAGACAGAACAGCAGTTAAGACAAAAAAATGATCTTCTCGGTAAGTGAACTGAACAATCGGATTTATCAATTAAGGAAGAGAGACGCTGGGTGAGAAGAAGAAGAGAGACACAGAGGGACAGGCAAGGGCCACAAGGATTTTCAGTTAGTTTAATTGTGGCACTGTCCTTATCAATGACTGATATAGACCTGAGAACATCTTACTCACTCTGGCTAGTTTGATCGATTAAGAACATGAAGGACTCCACTCACCCACTATGATGGAGTCAAAGTTGCCCGCCATGAACATGGAGGTGTTCCTGGAGTTGAGATGGAAGTGTCGGGCTGAGAGGAAGGGCGACAGGCGATCAGATGGGTCAGTGGCTGGCCTCTCCACGGGAAGGCGGTTGCCGTCCGAGTTCTGCTTGTCAGGGGGAGCCTCGTCCTCGGCAGGGACCTCACTGCTCTGGGCCTTGATGGTGGAGGCTAGCTCCGGGTGACGGATCACCACCCACTCATACCTCTCCATCTCCGGCTTCAGCTACACCGACAAAAAACCGGGAGGGATGCTCACGTTTGTGGGTTGATGTTCATCATTAAAATATAATTACTTGAACAGGAATACTCTTTCAAGTCAATGTTGTGTGATGGGTGGAGTGACTGGTGGCCATATTCATTACATCTCTATGATCTTCATACTGGAGGGGTTACCTTGAATCTTTCAGACACAAGCTGGACACTGAATACTCTGTCAGAATTGGTGCTTTTTCATTCCCTTGATCCCTCCCCAGCCTCTCTCTCTCCATGCATGTCTGATAGAACTTGATCCTTATCTTATTGTATGTGGTGTCAGGTGAGGGCCTTATCAGGTGGTATTGTACTGTTAGGCTCCAGTTCCAGGACTTTCCGTTGAGTGTGTGTGTGGCCACAGGCAGACCAACAGGGCACACAGCTGCGCATCATCCACACCACAACAGTTTAATAATTAACGCTAGGACATGGAAATGAAGCTATTTCTAGCTCAGGTACACTCAGCAAAACCTCTCTAAAGATTACATAACATTTTGTTATATCACTCATTTTGGAACTGATATGCTTTTCTGTTCAGTGGGTGGAGGCCAGACTTGTGATAAGGAGACTAATTATTGTGACGGGCTGAAAAAAACTATTTGTAAGTCTTGCCCCCTGGTTCCCACTCTTAGTCACTTCTTTGACAATTCTGAGGATAAATTACACTGAACAAAAATATAAAACATAACATGTAAAGTTTCATGTTTCATGTTCCATACGCACAAAATGCTTCTCTCTCTCAAATGTTGTGCACAAATTTGTTTACATCCTTGTTTAGTGAGCATTTCTCCTTTCACAATATAATCCATCCACCTGACAGGTCCGGCATATCAAGAAGCTGATTAAACAGCATGATCATTACACAGGTGCACCCTGTGCTGGGGACCATAAAGAGGCCACTCTAAAATGTGCAGTTTCGTCACACAACACAATGCCACATATGTCTCGTTTTGAAGGAGCATGCAATTGGCATGTTGACTGCAGGAATGTCCACCAGAGCTGTTACCAGAGAATGTAATGTTAATTTCTCTACCATAAATTGGCAGAAAATGTAATGTTAATTTCTCTACCATAAGCCGCCTCCAACGTTGTTTTAGAGAATTTGGCTGTACATCCAACTGGCCTCACAACCGCCGTCGTCTGGGCTAGCGGTTTTCTGATGTAAACTTTGTGAGCAGAGTGCCCCATGGTGGCAGTGGAGTTATGGTATGGGCAGACATAAGTTACTGACAATGAACACAATTGTATTTTATCGATTGCAATTTGAATGCACAAAAACACCATAAGTGATCCTGAGGCCCATTGTCAGGTCCATTTTCTTTAAGTTATCTGTGACCAACAGATGCATATCTGTATTCTCAGTCATTGGAAATCCATAGACTAGGGCCTAATGATTTGATTTCTTCATATGAACTGTAACTCAGTAAAATCAATGAAATTGTTGCGTTTATATTTTTGTTCAGTATATATATGGGACGCACCCAAAATAATTCCCAAAACATGCTACACCTCAAAAATAATACATAAAAGCAAAGAATGGTGGGTTCACATAACCTAATTGGATGAGAAAATGAAAGCGAATAGGGAAATAGACAACTCACCCTGAAGATGAAACATTCTCCGGTCCCAAAGAAGCTGAGTTTGTTCCCGCCTCGCTTGCGCTCCTCCCAATCTGTAGAGAGGAAGGCTCCACATACCTGGATAGACAATGCAGGGTATGGTGACAGGGTGTATTACAGTAGCATCAATGGGAGAAGTGGGATAGAAAATAAAAAGGAATGTTGGAAGGCATAGGAGAATAGGAAAATAGGAATAGGACAGTTTGAGACAGGGTTGCACCCAAAAACGTGTTTTATTCAGTCACAAAATGGTCATTATTAGAAGTAGATAATACATACTGTACATGTATACATATATCATTAAATTAAAGGTCTTTACCATATCAATATGATTGAAAAACTGACTCAACTGTAGATTTAAAACACTTGATCCTCCATGCCATAATCCTGTGAGCTCGATAGTTACTTGTCTATTGCTGTGGATGTCATTATGCTGCTACATGAGGGGGTAAGGGCACACACAAGTTGTAAGTGTGTGTAAGGTCCCTACGTCAGATTCACAGGTCCGGATGAGTAGCAGAGTGGGCTCATAGCCTTCGACATGAGCGTAGAACCTGGGACAAAAGGAATGGACAACCACGATTACACATCACATCACTTACAGTCTGGCCATGCATGCGTGCAAGTATCTCTATGAAAAACACACAAGCTACCCGTTATCAATCATGTTGTATCTTAAAGATGAGAAAGAAAAAAGGGGGACCTTTTCAACTGAAAATGCAACAAAATTACATTTAGCCTACAGCATGATACATTCCATAAGTGTTTTAAAGTCAGATTTAAATGAATAGTCAGATTTGTTTTAGAATCATCCTGCAGTGACTCTTTGGTCAATTATTTCTATGTAGCATTACTCAGAAAGTTAAACCATTCCCTATTGAAAAACCAAATGTGTCAATCTGAGTCTGAAAGATCAGCATTTTTCACTAGCTAGTCTTTATAGCCACTAGTGATGTACTTTGGATAGCTCTGACCGACTATACAACGACAAGGATAAGGGCATTGCTGATTCATAACTGAACCTTGCCTAATAAATCAGACTTTGATACCAATTCTTGCTAAACAATCTGAAAACAAAAAAGCACTGCAAAATCATGGACATTTTCCTTACAAGACATTCAAATTACAATTGAACTTACTCTACTGGTTGCCTGTGCGGTTGGTCCTTCAGCTGCTCCTAATTTGAGTGAAACTATCCACAGGGAAATCTTGTTTACCCAAAGCGCCGGCACTGAAGATAACATTTCTATCAACTGGCACAAAGCCATGTGAACATCAGTTAGTATACAGTTAGCATCGCGACCATGTACCTCCGTCTGTTTAATAATACGGTGTCTCAACTTTCAACCAGCTGAAGCACCAACACCACAGATAATCTGCAGAGTAAGTTCAAATATATTTAACAATGGCAGGAAAATTAAACCAATGCATGGATTGCTGTCATACCTTGTCCGTAGACCGCTTACTGGGTAAGGAAACCAATTTGTCATTTGGGTGAACTATCACTATAAAGTCCCAAAATGGATGTAGCCTACCAATTGCAGATTGCCCCTTTATTGTAAGGTAGCCAAGACTGTGGGGAAAGGTACAGAGTAAGATAAGTATGGTAAACTGGGCCCAATATAGGGTAAAGTAGGAAGTGAACCAATGGGTCGGTCTTGGCGACATTACAGCATAGCGACAATAATATTGCATATCTGCGGTGATATAGCCTATAGGTGATATGAAAATGTTGCTATAATCATGAAAATGTACCACGGCTTTATTAAAAAATAAATAAAGTAACCTTTTTAACTAGGCACGTCAGTTAAGAACAAAATCTTATTTAAAATGACGGCCTACACCGGCCAAACCCAGACAACGCTGGGCCAATTGTGCGCCGCTTTATTGGACTCCCAATCACGACCGGTTGTGATACAACCTGGATTCGGACCAGGGTGTCTGTAGTGACGCCTCTAGCACTGAGATGCAGTGCCTTAGACCGCTGCGCCACTCGGGAGCTTTAGCCTTGAAGTATGATGGTACTACCAGGGTACTGCAGTTGTACCAAAATATTACCATGGAATTGCACCATTTACAGTGGGGCAAAAAAGTATTTAGTCAGCCACCAATTGTGCAAGTTCTCCCACTTAAAAAGATGAGAGGCCTGTAATTTTCATCATAGGTACACTTCAACTATGACAGAAAAAAAATCCAGAAAATCACATTGTAGGATTTTTTATGAATTTATTTGCAAATTATGGTGGAAAATAAGTATTTGGTCAATAACAAAAGTTTCTCTCAATACTTTGTTATATACCCTTTGTTGGCAATGACAGAGGTCAAACGTTTTCTGTAAGTCTTCACAAGGTTTTCACACTGTTGCTGGTATTTTGGCCCATTCCTCCATGCAGATCTCCTCTAGAGCAGTGATGTTTTGGGGCTGTTGCTGGGCAACACGGACTTTCAACTCCCTCCAAAGATTTTCTATGGGGTTGAGATCTGGAGACTGGCTAGGCCACTCCAGGACCTTGAAATTCTTCTTACGAAGCCACTCCTTCGTTGCCCGGGCGGTGTGTTTGGGATCATTGTCATGCTGAAAGACAAGCCATGTTTCATCTTCAATGCCCTAGGAGGTTTTCACTCAAAATCTCACGATACATGGCCCCATTCATTCTTTCATTTACACGGATCAGTCGTCCTGGTCCCTTTGCAGAAAAACAGCCCCAAAGCATGATGTTTCCACCCCCATGCTTCACAGTAGGTATGGTCTTCTTTGGATGCAACTCAGCATTCTTTGTCCTCCAAACACGACGAGTTGAGTTTTTACCAAAAAGTTATATTTTGGTTTCATCTGACCATATGACATTCTCCCAATCTTCTTCTGGATCATCCAAATGCTCTCTAGCAAACTTCAGACGGGCCTGGGCATGTACTGGCTTAAGCAGGGGGACACGTCTGGCACTGCAGGATTTGAGTCCCTGGCGGCGTAGTGTGTTACTGATGGTAGGCTTTGTTACTTTGGTCCCAGCTCTCTGCAGGTCATTCACTAGGTCCCCCCTTGTGGTTCTGGAATTTTTGCTCATCGTTCTTGTGATCATTTTGACCCAACGGGGTGAGATCTTGCGTGGAGGCCCAGATCGAGGGAGATTATCAGTGGTCTTGTATGTCTTCCCACAGTTGATTTCTTCAAACCAAGCTGCTTACCTATTGCAGATTCAGTCTTCCCAGCCTGGTACAGGTCTACAATTTTGTTTCTGGTGTCCTTTGACAGCTCTTTGGTCTTGGCCATAGTGGAGTTTGGAGTGTGACTGTTTGAGGTTGTGGACAGGTGTCTTTTATACTGATAACAAGTTCAAACAGGTGCCATTAATACAGGTAACGAGTGAAAGACAGAGGAGCCTCTTAAAGAAGAAGTTACAGGTCTGTGAGAGCCAGAAATCTTGCTTGTTTGTAGGTGACCAAATACTTATTTCCACCATAATTTGCAAATAAATTCATTAAAAATCCTACAACATGATTTTCTGGATTTTTTTTCCATTTTGTCTGTCATAGTTGAAGTGTACCTATGATGAAAATTACAGGCCTTTCTCATCTTCTTAAGTGGGAGAACTTGCCCAATTGGTGGCTGACTAAATACTTTTTTGCCCCACTGTATACCACGGTATAGATCGGATACATGGAAATACCTTGGTTTTAACCTGCATTATACACCGACTGTACATAACATTAAGAACACCCCCAACCCCCCTTTGCCCTCAGAGTAGCCTAAATTTGTCGGGGCATGGACTCTACAAGGTGTTGAAAGTGTTCCACAGGGATGCTGGCCCATGTTGACTCCAATGCTTCCCACAGTGGATGGATGTCCTTTGGTTGGTGGATCATTCGTGATACACACAGGAAACTCTTGAGTGTGAAAAACGCAGCAGCGTTGCAGTACTTGACACAAAGCGGTATGTCTGGCACCTACTACCATACCCTGTTCAAAGGCACTTAAATCATATCTTGCCCATTCACCCTCTGAATGGCACACATACACAATCCATGTCTCAACTGTCTCAAGGCTTTAAAATCCTTATTTAACCTGTCTCCTCCCCTTCATCTACACTGAAGTGCATTTATCAAGTGACATCTGGTCAGTCTGGTCAGTCTGTCATGGAGAGAGCCTGCTGAGGAGTGATGGACTCCATCCTAGCTGGAGGGGTGCTCTCATCTTATCTATGAACAAAGACAGGGCTCTAACTCCTCTAGATCCACAATGAGATAGCCTGCTGCCTGGCCTGCACCCTGTTAGCCAGCCTGCCAGTTTAGCACAGTCAGTGTAGTCAGCTCAGCCATCCCCATTGAAACCTTGTCTGTACCTCGACCTAGGTTGGGCAAAACTAAACATGCCGTTGTTCGCCTTAGCAATCTCACTGGAATAAAGACCTCCATTCCTGCCATTATTGAAAGAGATCGTGATACCTCACATCTCAAAATAGGGCTACTTAATGTTAGATCCCTCACTTCCAAGGCAGTTATAGTTAATGAACTAATCACTGATCATAATCTTGATGTGATTGGCCTGACTGAAACATGGCTTAAGCCTGATGAATTCACTGTGCTAAATGAGCACTCTCCTCCTGGTTACGCTAGTGACCATATCCCCCATACATCCCGCAAAGGTGGACGTGTTGCTAACATTTACAATACCAAATTTCAATTTACAAACAAGAAAAATGACTGCGTTTTCATCTTTTGAGTTTCTAGTCATGAAGTCTATGCAGCCTTCTCACTTTTTATAGCTACTGTTTACAGGCCTCCTGGGCCATATACAGTGTTCCTCACTGAGTTCCCTGAATTCCTATCGGACCTTGTGTAGTCATGGCAGATAATATTCCGATTTTTGGTGACTTTAATATTCACATGGAAAAGTCAACAGACCAACTCCAAGAGGCTATTGGAGCCGTCATCGACTCAGTGGGTTTTGTCCAACATGTCTCCGGACCTACTCACTGCCACAGTCATACTCTGGACCTAGTTTTGTCCCGTGGAATAAATATTGTGGATCTCAATGTTTTTCCTCATAATCCTGGACTATCGGACCACCATTTTATTTCATTTGCAATCGCAACAAATAATCTGCTCAGAACCCAACCAAGGATCATCAAAAGTCGTGCTATAAATTCTCAGACAAGCCAAAGATTGCTAGATGCTCTTCCAGACTACCTCCACCTACCCAAGGACGTCAGAGTACAACAATCGGTTAACCACCTAACCTTGCGTAATATCCTCGATGCAGTCGCACCCCTAAAAACAAAAAACACTTTGTCATAAGAAACTAGCTCCCTGGTATACAGAAAATACCCGAGCCCTGAAGCAAGCTCCCAGAAAATTGGAACGGAAATGGCGCCACACCAAACTGGAAGTCTTCGACTAGCTTGGAAAGACAGTACCGTGCAGTATCGAAGAGCCCTCACTGCTGCTCGATCATCCTATTTTTCCAACTTAATTGAGGAAAATAAGAACAATCCTAAATGTATTTTTGATACTGTCACAAACTGTCACAAAACTTCTTTGACAAAAATATTTTGATCATTAGAAAGCAGATTACGGACTCCTCTTTAGATCTGCATATTTTTCCAAAGCTCAGTTGTTCTGAGTCTGCACAACACTGACAGGACCTAGGATAAAAGGAGACACTCAAGTTTTTTAATACTATACTAAACCTTCAAGCTGCATACTGGACCTTATTCCAACTAAACTACTGAAAGAGCTGCTTTCTGTGCTTGGCCCCCCTATGTTGAACATAATAAACGGCTCCCTATCCACCGGATGTGTACCAAACTCACTAAAAGTGGCAGTAATAAAGTCTCTCTTGAAAAAGCCAAACTTTGATCCATTAAATATATAAAACTATAATCGGCCCTTACCAAATCTCCCATTCATCTCAAATATTTTAGAAAAAGCTGTTGCGCGGAAAACTCACTGCCTTCCCGAAGACAAAATGTATACGAAACGCTTCGTCTGGTTTTAGACCTCATCATAGTACTGAGACTGCACTCATGAAAGTGGTAAATTACATTTTAATGGCATCAGACCGAGGCTCTGCATCTGTCCTCATGCTCCTAGACCTTAGTGCTACTTTTGATACCATCGATCACCACATTCTTTTGGAGAGATTGGAAACCCAAATTAGTCTACACGGACAAGTTCTGGCCTGGTTTAGATCTTATCTGTTGGAAAGATATCAGTTTGTCTCTGTGAATGGTTTGTCCTCTGACAAATCAACTGTAAATTTCAGTGATCCTCAAGGTTCTGTTTTAGGATATCTGCCAACACACATACTAGCTGCTGGGCTAAGTCAGCACAAGACAACGACGCCTAATATACTCTATATAAGGGACAGGTAGGGGAGAGCTGTCACATAGCCTTAGAGGGTGAGTTTTGCGCTCCAACCCACAGGTCACAGGCTGTTGGTGACAGACTGAAAGTAAGCACAACTCAAAGTTTAGCTTATCCTACTGGAAGATGCAATCCAAAAAAACAGGAGCAGCTGAGCAGTCAACTTGCACGATATGGCCAAGTGAACTTTGTGAGAAGAAATAATAAAGTGAGTGTTTTATATGAACCGCGGGCACGTCCTCCCACGCTGTCACGTCACCGATATGACTGTCATTCTTACCCGACCTGCATGGCGTGCGAGGGATATAATCCATACTTTCAACCGTACTGACAGTCTGAAAGGTATGAAGTTGAACTTGACTGTTAAGGATATGTCGAGATAAGACAATACCTTTTTACAAAATGTTTTTTAGTATGTTGGCTATTTAGAAAGGTAGAAGAGTAGTCAGCTGAATGAGAGAGAACCAACTAAAACTGTACCGAAGAGAGAAGCACCAGAAAAATGTATTATTTTAAACCTTATCGTCAAGGTGTCAGTCTCCATTCTTCTCACCATAACCTATCTAGGTCCCAAGGTTTAATAGTAGGGCACACTACTAGACCATGTGTGTTGTGGTTTTTCACTATGAGCTAAAGGGGTTTAACCTTTTGACGAGTAAGTTCTAAATATTAATAATGGCCCTTACAGCGAGAGTTATTTTTGCACGCGGGACCAGAATGCTATGCTGCTGTTCTAGGATTTGATTGTTGCATTTTGCCACGATTCTCTACATCCCTCTTTGAATCAATACCGCAATGTCTGCTTCATAAAATGTTCTTCCTATAGTAGTAGCAGTATGTATAGTATTATTGATAATTGTATAATTAGTATTATCATCTATATTACATCTATTATTATCTGAAAGAGGCATTGGTATTAGCCTGTCTGAGCGGCTGTGCATGTGAGATAGGGCCGGAAACCTGAGGCGCTAAATCCGGTGTATTTGATACAATAGTGGCATACAAAAGGTGAGAGCCGGGTATGAGCAAATATTACATATGTCGACCATGGCTAAGCCTGAGAACGGCTGGCATCCTAAACACTTTTTCTTCATTTAAAATGTATGTCATTTATCACCACTGCACATGTAGCCTACAGAGGCCTGCCTCGTCACCAAGCGAGGAAGATTTCTCATCAAATGTGGTGAGTATTATGGCTTGGATAGGTTTTAGCCTGGTCGAGGCTGAGGAGAATGAGAACAGAGTGGTGGACAAAGTCATGTAAGCAACAAAGTGAGGTACTTTGTGCGTGCAATCAGCTATATTGTATGCAGACCGTGGCATGAGTGAAGCGAGGCTGTAGATACAGTTGAAATCGGAAGTTTACATACACCTTAGCCAAATACATTTAAACTCAGTTTTTCACAATTCCTGACATTTAATCATAGTAAACACTCCCTGTCTTAGGTCAGTTAGGTTCACCACTTTATTTTAAGAATGTGAAATATCAGAATAATAGTAGAGAGAGAATACTTTTTTTCAGCTTTTTCTTTCTATCATCACATTCCCAGTTGGTCAGAAGTTTACATACACTCGATTAATATTTGGTAGCATTGCCTTTAAATTGTTTAACTTGGGTCAATTTTTTTGGGTAGCCTTCCACAAGCTTCCCACAATAAGTTGGGTGAATTTTGGCCCACTCCTCCTGACAGAGCTGGTGGAACTGAGTAAGGTTTGTAGGCCTCCTTGCTTGCACACACTTTTTCAGTTCTGCCAACAAATTTTCTATAGGATAGAGGTCAGGGCTTTGTGATGTCCACTCAAATACATTGACTTTGTTGTCCTTAAGCCATTTTGCCACAACTTTGGAAGTATGCTTGGGGTCATTGTCCATTTGGAAGATCCATTTGCGACCAAGCTTGAACTTCATGACTGATGTCTTGAGATGTTGCTTCAATATATCCACATAATTGTCCCTCCTCATGATGCCATCTATTTTGTGAAGTGCACCAGTCCCTCCTGCAGCAAAGCACCCCCACAACATGATGCTGCCACCCCCGTGCTTCACTGTTGGGATGGTGTTCTTTGGCTTGCAAGCATCCCCCTTTTTCCTCCAAACATAACGATGGTCATTATGGCCAAACAGTTCCATTTTTGTTTCATCAGACCAGAGGACATTTCTCCATATGCTGTTGCTCTGGGATTGATTTGCACTTTTCGTACCAACGTTTGTTAATCTCTAGGAGACAGAACGCGTTTCCTGCCTGAGCGGTATGACGGCTGCGTGGTCCCATGGTGTTTATACTTGCGTACTATTGTTTGTACAGATGAACGTGGTACCTTCAGGCGTTTGGAAATTGCTCCTAAGGATGAACCAGACTTGTGGAGGTCTACAATTTTTATTCTGAGGTCTTGGCTAATTTATTTTGATTTTCCCATGATGTCAAGCAAAGATGCACTGAGTTTGAAGGTAGGCCTCCAATGGACTCAAATGATGTCAATTAGCCTATCAGAAGCTTCTAAAGCCATGACATCATTTTCTGGAATTTTCCAAGCTGTTTAAAGGCACAGTCAATTTAGTGAATGTAAACTTCTGACCCACTGGGATTGTGATACAGTGAATGATAGGTGAAATAATCTGTCTGTAAACAATTGTTGGAAAAATTACTTGTGTCATGCACAAAGTAGATGTCCTAACCAACTTGAATAAATTTGTGGAGTGGATGAAAAATGAGTTTTAATGACTCCAACCTAAGTGTATGTAAACTTCCGACTGTATAATGGGTTATCATAAACTATGGAGCTAGACAGGATTATCTAGGTTTATGCCTTGGCGCCATCTACGGGCTACTAACTATACAATATATTCCTAGGAGAAGTCGATGTAATGTAACAACCCAAATCGTGCTCTTTAGTTTACAGTAGTCTACAGATTAGGTTAAAGGTTGTTGGCTAGGGCTATTGAAATAATCAAATCATATTTTCTCTAGCCAACAAACATTTGGTCAAATGATAAAACATAATTGTGAGAATGCATTACAAATCAAGGAATAACAAAAGTTGATTACAAACTTTTCTTTTTCTGTTTCATTTCAGAAATGGAGCCCAGGAGTCCATTTCCTGGGGTTTTATTTTTAGTCAGCTTATAAACCCCACGAAAATGGTTTCAACCATTTCTGGCAAACCCTATCCACACTACGGCTAGGCAGTAGGCTTGTATTTAGCTGATGATCTGTGAGGTGAAAGGATTTGATTTGTTTTGTGATTGGTCAAAAACTGTAAAGAACTCGTCAAGTCATGTGTAACATGCACATGCAGATTTGTTATAAGCTGAAAGGTGGCCAAACTAAGTTGATATTTTCCAGACAGGGCGCAACCATCTTTGACTTGGTTTATTTGCGTCTTTTGCCATGATCAAAACAACTAGGAACTCTGAAAAATACAAAGTAAAATCATGACATCTTCAGGTCGGAAAGTCGGAGCTCTAGAAAGAGACGCAGAGTTGGAATTCCGAGTCGAAGCAATCCCCTCCCCTCCCCGAGTTCCCGGTTGTTTTGAAATCACTGAAGTCGGAGATTTCCAAGGTCCAAGTTGTTTTGAATTCGGCATTATAGTTAATGGCATTCTGGGATTAGGGAGTTTTCGCTTGTCAAACAAACAAACACGGCTGCCATCATAAAGAATTTAGTTGTTGTTCTTTTCTAAACAACATTACATTAGTCCCTTGTGCTCACCAGAGATGTGGTACATTGTAAACAAGTCTTCTGTTTCGTTTTTTTTGTCAGCGCAACCTGTTATTTAGACTGGTTTATGGAATGAGTTTGGCTGTGGATGTGTTCCACGTGATGCTTGGATGATGAAGATGGCATTTATATTTTACAATAAACTGTCAAATTGAGGAATACAGTTTGAGACCTTAATTTTCCATCAGTACAAAAAAAGATTTAGATGCTGTTCAGACAACAATGTTGTTTAGTTGCGTCATTTGTTCTGTTGCTACTGTTCCAACCACATATTTCAGATCATACGCTGCAGGGTCCACTCAACAATGATCACAAATATGTGATCGTTCTCATCAAAGGGTTAAGAGGGTTCCCTAGGCCTACGCTTTGCTATTGCAGAGCGAGTAGTCAATATTACATTATGTGAGTACCATACATGACTGACTATGTTTTTGGTCACTTTACCAAAGAATTGTGTGACACAAACCATCATGAACAACTAACATGCTTTCACATTTCACTATATGCTACTAGTAGAAAACCATAGTAGTTTTTTCACTGTACTACCATGGTGCATTTTTGTACCATGGTAGTACAATGAAAATATTATGTTTTTTTTGTTACTACCATGGCAGAAAAATACCTTGGTATTTGCATCCGTACGTACCATGGTATTTTCTGCCATGGTAGTGACAAAAAAAACATGATAGTGCTCGTATTTACCCCATTGTACTACCATGGTCCATTTTTGTCAGGTTAGCTTTTGTTTCAGTGCAAGCTGAATAGTCTGTATAGAAATGTAGGTCCATTATTTCTACAGTTTTCATTTGGTTTTAGTCATTTCAAAGTAGATTGAGACCTTTTCCCCCCTAGGAAAACACCTGTGGGCCACATCGGATCGTTACTTGACACCCTTGGTCTAGTGGTTAGCCTCGGCTGCAGGATAAAGTGGCTACAATGAGACTGGTAAAGTGGGCAGAAAGTACCTGTTGAGGCTGCAGCCATGGGTTGAGGTGGTGAAGAGGAGCTGCGGTTCGCATAGGGCGAAGCGCTCGGGGATCCACGACCAGATGTCCTTCATCTCCTTGGCGCTGACTACCGCCGAGGAGAAGGTGTCCGGGTTCAGAGCCAGCTGCACGGTCCGCCTATCACCATGGTAACCGGGCAGGAAGGAGAAGACTACTTTGTTAGTAACACATAAACTCCTGATTGAAGAGTCAAAGAAGTGTTTGTACAGTATGTAGGACCATGACGTTGTGGTAATGGAAGGTTCATATGGTATTTTCCTGGGCACATCATGGTTGTTGTTGTTGGAAATGTACAACTCTTGACCTAAAAAGGGCCACAGCGTGAGCTGGAAATGATCCAACAGCACCTAATTCAAACCTCTCAAAACAAGGTGATTGGACCAGCTAATCAGTCTGGGACTTTAATTAGGCCAAACTCAGTTGAGTGTTGAGGAGAAGCAAAAGCCTGCAGAGTTAAGGTTTGACTATGGTACAGTGTATTATGTCCAAATCTTGTTTCCTGGTCACTTAGATTAGGATACATTACAGAGAATATGGCCAAGGTTCCTAATACAATTTATCACTAATGAGGGAGGTCAGCTCAAGTGTTAACAGGTAATGAGTGAGAGTGTAAAGAGAGAGAGGGAGGAGACACCTACCTCAGGCTAACAGAGCCAAGTTCACGGGAGAATGGAGGAGCATGAGCAGTAGACGACACATGGACACAAGAGTAAAGGCGCAAATGGAAGAAGACGGTGGAAGGCAAAAAAAATGGGACAGCAAAGGAAAAAAGAGAACAAAAAAGGTGCACAGAAACTATGAATAGAAAGGTGAGAAATGAATCAATGACAAAAAGCAAGCAAGAGCCACAACAGGAAAAAGAGCAAGCAAACTAAAACAATTGCCACCTCTCACTGGTGGCTAATGAGGTCATGCACAGTTTTGCAAGTGCATGCCTCTCATCCTGATTTGGTTTATGGCTTGTTGCCCTTAGAACCATGTCTAATGTTTATTTACGCTGCCATTAGCTAAGGCTCTACCATGGCATTAGCAGAAGCACTAGCATCCATTTCTTCTGACTTCCATTGATTTGAGTTGTAAACTGTTATTTTTTTAATATGTAAATCAGACCCAATAGAACTGATGCTGTCACTAGCCCTGCTCACTCACCTCTTCTGTTTGACAGTGATGCCCTTCTGCTGCAGCGATTTCTCGTTGGTGAGCTGCAGGAGAGTGATCTCTTTGCGACTGAACAAGCGGATAGAGAAGGCCTTCTCCAGCAGCTTGTCCGGGGTGATGTAGGAGCTGATGGTCTTGACGAAAGCCTGGATCTCTGCCTTGACCCCCGCAGAGTCCTGTTTTTGGCCCTCTGATTGCTGTGTTCCATCCCCAGCCTTCTGCTTGCGGTAGAACTTGAGCAGGGCCAGGGCAACACGGTACAACACCTTGTATCCTTCCACCAGGAAGACGTCTAGGACCCTTGCCACGTGGCTGAAGGGCAGGTCACCTAGCACCCAGCGCTGCCAGTCCGAGTACACCGCCACCACGTCCTGCGCTGTAGCCACTATGAGCTTGTGGGCTGCCGGGCAGTACTTGTTGGCCAGGTCGCCAAAGGTCATGAAGCTGGACTCATAGGCCAGGAAGGTCTGGTCTACAAAGCGTTGGCCCGGCTCATTGCAGGCCAGCAGACGGCTGACGTGCTCGAAGCACTGCGCCTCGTTGGCACTGAAGTGCAGCAGGAGGGCTGTCATCGCGGGCAGCGCCGGGCAGTGCGAGATGTCCGGGAACTGTCCCTCCAGACAGGAGATGACCCGGTGGACGGCGGTCACTGCGTCTGCCATGAGGCAGTAGTGCGGCACAGCGCTGCCGTCCACAAAGTCTGGCAGTGGGATGGAGGACAAGGCTTTTTTACCTGTGTCGTCGCCCATGAGGTCGCGGTAGACCTCGGCGTCGGGTGTCACGGTTCGACAGGGGATTGCCTTAATGAGTTGCTGGTAGACCTGGGCACGGAGCTTGTGGTTCTTGGACCAGTAACCCTGCCTGGCCAGCTTTTTGAGCTCCACGTGGTCCTTAACGTCCAATTTGGAGGTGCCACTGCTCTTGGCCATGTCCCCCATTTGGGTCCAGTCCACAAAGCAGCCATAGTCCTCCTCAGCCATGGCTGCATTAGCTTCTGGACTGCGGCTGAGGGGTCTGGTCTGGAATATAGCCTAGTCTAACTAGCCTTCTGTGCTCCTCACTAAAGATATGTCAAGGGTGAGTTTCTCAACCGCCCATGATGTTCACTGTATGTGAGGGGTAGAGAGGAGGAAAGAAAGAGTTTCTGTAAAAATAACATATTGTTTTGCTTGACATTTATCTCACTGCTAAAGCACCTGCAACGACCAAGTGCCGAACTAGGCGAACTGCTCCTTTGAGTGTACCCATGTCTCTCCCCTCTGACATGACTGACTCTCAGTAACTCTATCCACTGCCTAAGACCATGAGTCAGACAGCTTATATGTTTGGTTGTCAGTGGTTGTATGCACAAAGGAGTGTTTAAAATCCGGTGCCAGTAAAGAGGAAAGGGGCAACTCAAAAGCAAAATGAAGGAGTGCAAGGCAGCATACAGAAACAAGTTAGAAAACCCTGTTTAACAAGGCAAAGCCTGGCAAGGGCTACAAACCATCACAGGCTACAAACCAGAGACATTGTATGACCTTCAAAAATGTCCTTGCTTTTGCAAATGATTTGAACAGTTTCTATTGTAGGTTTGATGTGT
This sequence comes from Oncorhynchus mykiss, assembly GCF_013265735.2. NCBI lineage: Eukaryota > Metazoa > Chordata > Actinopteri > Salmoniformes > Salmonidae > Oncorhynchus > Oncorhynchus mykiss. Next base: position 1,129,496 of record NC_048584.1, read on the forward strand.
GATTTTACATCACTGCAGAAAGTGGCCTTGGACAGTATAGACAGCATACCAGCTGTTGGTATACAGATCTCTGTGAATGACATCAAGCAATACGTTCAACGTGTCAACTCACAAAAACCTTATGGTCCAGACGGCGTCAGCAGCAAGGCACTTCAGGCATGCGCAGACCAGCTCACATTACCGTTCCAGAAGCTGTTCCAGCGGTCAATGAACACTGGGATAATTACAGACTTATGGAAGAAGTCGCTGATTGTCCCAATACCTAAAAAAAAACAGGCCAAAAGAAAATAAATTATTTACGCCCTGTAATCTGTACCTATGTTTTGAAAAAAGGATTCAAAAACGAAATTCTTTCTTGTCTCTCATCCCAATTAGACTCAAATCAATTTGCCTACCATGCCTCCAGGAGTGTCGATAAGTTACTGGTCATGCTGAACAATATCTACAAACATATAGAAAAGGCAAATAGCCTCGTGAAAATTGTATTCATTGACTTCAGTAACGCGTTTAACACCAGTCAACCCCACCTACTGGTGATAAGCTGGTGAATTTGGGTGTCAACTCTCTACTGATCAAGAGGATTAATAGGTTCCTTTTCTTCCAACAAGTGAAGTTAACTCCGCCATCTCTACATCTAGAACGGTGAATACGGGAGCCCCTCAAAGTTGCCTACTGTCACTGATATTGTACACAAACAATTGTCAAGCCTCTGACGCAAGCCACACTTTTTTATATGTAGATGACACCACTGTTGTGGGTTTCCTCCACCCAGACCAAGCCTCTCTTCAAGGTTTTGACAGAGAAACTGAAAAATTCGTCCAGTGGTGTCAACCCACGAAAATCATATGGTCCGGACGGCGTCAGCAGCAAAGCACTTCAGGCAAGCTGTTCCAGCTGTCACTGAACAGTGGGATAATTCCAGGTACTGATTGAAGAAATTCAAGGACTGTGCCTTTGGAAAGATAAAGAAATTGCAACAGAATTTTTACGCAAACTGAACCATTTTAATGTTGACCGCCATATCTTAAAAATGTTCTATAAATCTTTTCAACGCTGATACTGATTATTGGAGGACCAAAAAAAGCAGATACAGATTAATCAACCAATTATATATATATATATATATATATATATATATATATATATATATATAAAATAATGACAATTACAACAATACTGAATGAACACTTATTTTAACTTAATATAATACATAAATAAAACAATTTAGTATCAAATAAATAATGAAACATGTTCAATTTGGTTTAAATAATGCAAAAACAAAGTGTTAGAGAAGAAACTAAAAGTGCAATATGTGCCATGTAAAAAAAGCTAACATTTAAGTTCCTTGCTCAGAACATGAGAACATATGAAAGCTGGTGGTTCCTTTTTAACATGAGTCTTCAATATTCCCAGGTAAGAAGTTTTAGGTTGTAGTTATCATAGGACTATTTCTCTCTCTACCATTTGTATTTGATATACCTTTAACTATTGGATGTTCTTATAGGCACTATAGTATTGCCAGTCTAATCTCGGGAGTTGATATGCTTGAAGTCATAAACAGCGCTGTGCTTCAAGCACTGCGAAGAGCTGCTGGCAAACACAGGAAAGTGCTGTTTGAATGAATGCTTATGAGCCTGCTGCAGCCTTTGATATTTGATAGACTGCTCTAGCAAATATCAAATCAGACTTAATTATAATAAACACACAGAAATACGAGCCTTAGGTCATTCATATGGTCAAATCCGGAAACTTTAATTTAGAAAACAAAGCGTTTATTCTTTCAGTGAAATACGGAACCGTTCCGTATTTTATCTTAGGGGTGGCATCCCTAAGTCTAAATATTATTGTTACATTGCACAACTTTCAATCCTATGTCATAATTATGTAAAATTCTGGCAAATTAATTACGGTCTTTGCTAGGAAGAAATGGTCCTCACACAGTTCGCAACGAGCCAGGCGGCCCAAACTGCTGCATATACCCTGACTCGGCTTGCACAGAACACAAGAGAAGTGACACAATTTCCCTAGTTAATATTGCCTGCTAACATTAATTTATTTTAACTAAATATGTAGGTTTAAAAATATATACTTGTGTATTGATTTTAAGAAAGGCATTGATGTTTATGGCTAGGTACATTGGTGCAACGATTATGCTTTTTTTCACGAATGCGATTTTGTTAAATCCTCACCCGTTTGGCGAGGTAGGCTATGATACGATGATAAATTAACAGGCACCACATTGATAATATGCAACACAGGACAAGCTAGATAAACTAGTAATATCATCAACCATGTCTAGTTAACTAGTGATTATGTTAAGATTGATTGTTTTCTATAAGATAAGGTTAATGCTAGCTAGCAACTTACTCACCCCCTTCACTCAAAATCCATAGATATGGGGACTCTTTTACTCCAACAGCCATTAGGCTGTATAATAGTCTGTTGGTCCCTCGAGGATACAGCATATTGCACTTTCACTTTAAATGTGTAGCTACAGCACTTTGAATGAATTATTTTGTGCATTTTCTGTGTTTTCATGTTTTATATACCGTCTTTTTAAGCACATGACCAACTGATAATAAAGTTGATCTGAATCTCTCTGAAGGTCTTGCTTACTGGCTATATAGGTTAAGTTTGCCCAGACCTAAGACATGGCTATTGACTCCGAGATGGAGTCTCGTGACATCTACACAGCCATGTCTCAGGGCAAATGCTAAGTGAACAATATAGACATAAAATATATATTTTATGCCAGATGATTAACACTGGCCAATGGCCACCCTTGACAGAAACGGATAAAATTGTTGAACTGAACAACACTAGCTATTGCTAATATGGGATCATATTGGCTCAGATGCAGATGAGCGAGCACCAGCTAAAAATAAATTGGCTATACATTTCAGCTATATTGTAGAAATGTATTTGCATGCATAGCCATTGCAATGTCTTGCAGAAGCAATGAAAACAGCCATATTTCAGCACACCTTTCTGTATGGGGAGTTTGTAGGGTCAGCCAGCAAGGGACTGATGATACCCATGACCTTAATGCGATCACGCCAGCTAGTTAACGTTATCTGGCGATTTAATGTGACAGGCGAGTGTGGAATTTACTGCAAGCTCATTGGCACGACAAGGTCCCGAAACCACACTTCTGCATAGCAACCTGGCTATGTGGCTGGGTAAGCGATTGCCAAGTACCTCAACTCAACACGTTGAGGTACTTTGAAATCATAGTGTAGTTGAATGCGCTTATTTGGCCAGCTAGGACCTGCGGACGCCATGAAAGCTGGTAAATGGTAGCTGTCACCTTTGCAATGGGGACAGGTTTCTGTCATTCCCGGTTTTAGCCATTGCATTGGTCCGTTGTCTTGTCAGTGTTTTCACCAGGTCAAGACATAACATCAGCTAGCTATATCACGTCAAAGAATTAGCTACGACCATACATAGTTTTTGCTTTGCAAAACGCAAAGCTTTTCCTTCAGAGGCAGAGAGATAGTTAGCTGGCACCTAGCTAATTGACGAGGTTGAGACCAATTCTACTTCTCACTCTATCAAAATTGGTTGCTGTTGGGCGTTAAACTTGCATTGCGGGCTAACTAGCAAATAGTATCATGGTACATAAAGGCAAGATGACTGCTAATTTGTGTTAATAACCGCTAAAGAAACATCAAGACATGAAAAATGCCTGTCAAGATATGAAGTACTCCTACCTGGTTTGTTCGTGTGTTGGAGCAGCGTTCATATTTGGCAGTTTCGGACATGCGCAGTATCCCTGCTCTTGTCACCGTCCCTGCGCATGAGTGTCACGATCCATCTGGCGGAGAGTGAGGAATGTAATGCAATGTTGTGTATGCCTTTTTTTCTTTAGGCTTTGTTACATATATGAAAGTGCACTGACATCTGCTGTAAGTGGGGAGAAAGCTTTATATATATTTTTGTTTTGTTGTTGTAATAACTATATTATAATGTGGAAGGATAGTAAAACAACCATTAGCCTAAAATGTAAATCTGATTACCCAAAATTATAGTGCAAAAAATGTCATATGATTTTGAAAAACGAGATGCGCCACTGCCGTTCCAGGCACCTCCAGAGTTACTGTGAGGGAGCCATTTGGGAGTGGTGTAATAGAGGCAATATCATCTGATTCATCAAGCCTTGTTTACAGGCCTGGATGGCTGACAAAGTAGTTAAGTGCACTGGAAAAGGACAGGAAGCCACCCAGGCAACTTTAACAACACCATGCTTTGTCCTTCTACTCAAAGCACCCGCCCAAAAACCACAGCCTAGCACATGACAGTTATTACAGATAACTCAATTAGGCCGTCATTACCCCTCCAATATGATTCTGGCCTTTTTGCTTCGTGTTCCATTTCCTGTTCTATGTAGTTCATGTCTTCATTTGGTGTTCTTGCAGCAACAACAAGCTGACCCATAGGCCTATATGTGTGGGGAGACTTTAAAACAAATAGCCAAATGTCCATGCCATAGAAAGAGACTCCATCATGTTTTTTTTCTGAGAACCTTAGTTATACTGTATTTTGTGAACGATTATAACCCATTCATATGACTCGCAATGATGACATAGGGAGTACTGTTGTGGACAGTGTTGTCTATCTGCTCTTTGTATAATGCTGTTCTTTTCTATTATTTCTCTACTTTCTTTCTCTCTACATTGTTGGGAAGGGCCCATAAGTAAGTATTTCACTGTTAGTCTACACCTGTTGTTTACTATCTGATGAATACAATTTGATTTGATGTGTGTTTGCCTGTCTTTTCAGGTCTACCCTGTCCTGTCTGTCTCAAAACCAGACCTACTATGGCCATGGATTTGTTCAATGAAGCCTTTGTTACATGTCAGCTGCTGGCATCGGTCCGACAGACATGACTGTAAGCGTGTGAGGTACACTAATCCATAGGACGCTGATTATATGGCGCTCAGGGTACATTTAGTGCTGTATACAGTGCCTTGCAAAAGTATTCATCCCCCTGGGTGTTTTGTTGCGTTACAACCTGTAATTTATTTTTATTTTATGTAATGGACATACACAAAATAGTCCAAATTGGTGAAGTGAAATTGAAATAATAACTTGTTTCAAAAAACTAAAAAAACTTAAAAAAATGGAAAACTGGCGCGTGCATATCTATTCACCCTCTTTGCTATGAAGCCCTTAAATAAGATCTGGTGCAACCAATTACCTTCAGAAGTCACATAATTAGTTAAATAAAGTCCACCTCTGTGTTTTCTAAGTGTCACATGATCTGTCACACGATCTCAGTATATAGACACCTGTTCTGAAAGGCCCCAGAGTCTACAAAACCACTAAGCAAGGGGCATCACCAAGCAAGCGGCACCATGACGACCAAAGAGCTCTCCAAACAGTTCCGGGACAAAGTTGCGGGGAAGTACAGATCAGGCTTGGGTTATTAAAAAATATCAGAAACTTTGAACATCCCACAGAGCACCATTAAATCCATTATTAAAAAAGGTAATGAATATGGCACCACAACAAACCTTCCAAGAGAGGGCCACCAACCAAAACTCATGGACCAGGCAAGGAGGGCATTAATCAGAGAGGCAACAAAGAGCCCAACAAGAACCCTGAAGGAGCTGCAAAGCTCCACAGTGGAGATTGGAGTGTCTGTCCATAGGACCACTTTAATCAAATCAAAAATCAAATCAAATTTAAGCTGTACAGTCCACAGAGCTGGGCTTTATGGAAGAGTGTCCAGAAAAAAGCCATTGCTTAAAGAAAAAAATAAGCAAACACATTTGGTGTTTGCCAAAAGGTATGTGGGAGACTACCCAAATATGGAAGAAGGTACTCTGGTCAGAGCAGACTAATATTAACCTTTTTGGCCATCAAGGAAAACGCTATGTCTGACGCAAACCCAACACCTCCCATCACCCTGAGAATACCATCGGCAGGGACTGGGAAACTGGTCAGAATTGAAGGAATGATGGATGGTGCTAAATACAGGGAAATTCTTGAGGGAAACCTGTTTTAGTCTTCCAGAGATTTGAGACTGGGACAGAGGTTCACCTTCCAGCAGGACAATGACCCTAAGAATACTGCTAAAGCAACACTTGAGTGGTTTAAGGGGAAACATTTAAATGTCTTGGAATGGCCTAGTCAAAGCCCAGACCATCTGTGGTATGACTTAAAGATTGTTGTACACCAGCTGAACCCATCCAACTTGAAGGAGCTAGAGCAGTTTTGCCTTGAAGAATGGGCAAAAATCCTAGTAGCTAGATGTGCCAAGCTTATAGAGACTTAACCCAAGAGACTTGCAGCTGTAATTGCTGCAAAAGGTGGCTCTACAAAGTATTGACTTTCAGGTGTGGGGGGTGAATAGTTATGCAAGTTTTTGTCTTATTTCTTGTTTGTTTCACAATAAAAAATATTTTGCATCAAAGTGCATCATGTTGTGTAAATTAAATTATACAAACCCCCAAAAATCCATTTTAATTCCAGGTTGTAAGGCAACAAAATGGAAAAAATACCAGGGGGTGTGAATACTTTCAAAAGACACTGTACTAGCACAACAAACACTGAGCCTCAGCCTGTAGCATGCTCTAACCTCTGCGCTATTTGATTGGAAAGAGAATACCATAGGTTGGTGAGATATTTTAGTAGAGGCAGAGCTGTTCCTGGCCGTTCTGCCGCCCATACTAGAATCTTCACAGTAAGCAAAATTACGTTGAAAAGACGTCTAAAATATGTTTTAAAAAAAATGACTAGTTTACTACTTTATTAGTCCTGATTCCTGATTTGACCAGGCAATGGCTGGTCTGGAGTTCATCTGAAATGTACCATTATATTTCAAACTACTGTCATGACTTTTCACAAACAATGTATGTACACAGATAAGAGACGATTACCTTCAAGTAGATCGTTTTGGTTTAATTCACCTCATCCTCTCTTGCTCTTGTGGGCAGCTACTTCCTGAGTTTGGATTGATGGAACAATTCAGCCAATAGTTAGGCAGCTGTGGTTTTGGTCAAGAGTTAAAGGTCCTGCCCCCAGAGCAGCTCAAATTGATTTTTTACATGACAACAGTGACAGAATTCTGAGTGTGTGCAAAGTCAAAATCTGCAAGTGTATTTTGGATTCACAGCAGAATATTCATAGTCATAAATATAATTGTAATAATTCTGAAAATAAATGATGCTTACAAATCTTATTGAATGTATTCAGATGTGAAGTTACAAGTTTGCGACAGCTGTTCAATCTTTCACACATCATGATACAAGCTTGCAAAATTAAATTACGCATTTGCAAATCGTACTTGCAACAACAAATCTCAATGTGCGACCACAAAATTAAAAATACAAACTCACGTAGTTCTGGCAAAATGTGTACATTAAACTGGTAAACTTACTTCAACATTCTTCTCATACTTTTACTTCTACTTTCTTTAACACTATCTACACCTTCAAAAGATTGGTAGCTGAAAGTTGGCGAAAGCTGTTCATAACAATTTTTTTTGCAGGAAATTAGCTTTTAAAACTGCAAAGAAATCTCCCTACCCCAAAATTTGTAAAACTGCAACAACAAAAAAGTTATGTAAAGCAAACGTATTTCTTTACCTTTTTGTTTATATATTTTTTTCTGCAAACAGATCCCTTTGTACATTAATGTGAGGTAATGTGTAGCAGCTAATTGTATAGCTAATAAGCTATGTGTTTGTAGGTCGACTGAGGTGAATGAAGCTACAGCAACCAATGTGATAATGGCAGGGGTCATTTTTGCTTGTTTTTGCTGTTCTCCAAATATAATTCAGAGTTTTTAAATTGTATAGAAATACATTAGATGAGCTTCAACTTTCTTCAAATGTTTTGAATAAAAATTGTGTGTGTGTGTGTGAGTGTTATTTATTAGGATCTCCATTAGCTGACACCAATAGCAACACCTAGTCTTACTGGGGTCCAACACATAACTAAAAAGACATTACAGACAAAAGACAATTTACATACATTTAAAAACATTAACATGTAGTGTATGTATCAGTTCCACATACATGTCAGTACATACACACAACAAGTAGGTCACATTTCAGTACATACACACAACAAGTAGGTCACATTTCAGTAAATACACACAACAAGTAGGTCACATTTCAGTAAATACACACAACAAGTAAGTCACATGGGGGGAGAGGCATTGGGATGTGAGGTGTAGCTTTATTTATGTTTTTAAACCAGGTTTGCTGTTCACTTGCGCTATATGTGACAGAAGCCATGCACTCATGGCTCTGTATAATACTGTACGTTTTCTTGAATTTGTTCTGGACCTGAGGACTGTGAAAAGACCCCTGGTGGCATGCCTGGTGGGGTAAGTGTGTGTCAGTGCTGTGTGTAAGTTGACTATGCAAACCATTTGGAATTTCCAACACATTAATGTCTCTTATGAAACAAGAAGTGATGCAGTCAGTCTTTCCTCAACTCTTAGCCAAGAGAGACTGGCATGCATAGTATTCATATTAGCCCTCTGATTACATTGAAGAGCAAGATGTGCCGCGCTGTTCTGGGCCAGCTGCAGCTTAACTAGGTCTTTCTTTACAGCAGTTGACCATATGACTGGACAATAATCAAGATAAGATAAGATAAAACTAGAACCTGCAGAACTTGCTTTGTGGAGTGTGGTGTCAAAAAAGCAGAGCAGATCTCTTTATTACGGACAGACCTCTTCCCATCTTTACAACCATTGAATCTATATGTTTTGACCATGACAGTTTACAATCTAGGGTAACACCAAGTAATTTAATCTCCTCAACTTGTTCAACAGCCACCCCATTCATTACCAGATTCAGCTGCGATTCTGAATTTAGGAAATTAATTAGTTTTAGAGATGTTCAGGACCAGTTTATTACTGGCCACCCATTCCAAAACAGAATGCACATCTTTGTTAAGGGTTTAAGTGACTTCCTTAGCTGTGGTTGCTGATGCGAATATGGTTGAATCATCAACATACAAATACAAAATAGAAAAGAGTACAGGGCCTAGAGAGCTGCCCGGTGGTACACCACACTTTACATGTTTGACATTAGAGAAGCTTCTATTAAAAAAAACTGAGTTCTATTAGATGGCTCTAAATCCACGATATGTCAGAGGTTGAAAAGCCATAACGCATACATTTTCTCAACAACAGGTTATGGTCAATGATATCAAAGGCTGCACTGATATCTAACAGTACAGCTCCCACTATCTTCTTATTATACATTTCTTTCAGCCAATCATCAGTCAAATGATTTCCCTATTGAGTACACCTGGCTGTTCAAATGGCTTTATAAATTTTTTAATACAACACTTAATAGGAGTCTACACAGAGTAACAAAACAAAAAGACTAAAGGATGGACTAAAGTTTGTTACCTTTATCAGTCTCATTAACTTTCCATAGGAAACACAAAGCCATATGTTGAGCCAGTTTACGCCTTGTCAAAATTGTGACTATGAATATGGAAGGAGGTCAACATTTTCCCATCAGTGACCTTAATTCATCCATCAAGTACAAGGGAGGCGTGAAAACCCTCAGACACTCGTCCCTCTGTGGAATGAGTTTGACACCTATGTTGTATAGGGTGTAGGTGTGTAGCCTGAAAGGAAATGCTTGTAAAAGGAAGTAGTTATAGTTTATTCAATATAGTTCTTTGGGTGTTTTTGCTAAATTGCCTATTAATTGTGCCATAACAAATAGTTTATTTACTTTCTCACTCTTTATTTATTTTCTCTAAACTCTTTTTACTCTATGTTGGGTGCATAAGTCATCGACAAATCAATTTGATCCAGCCGAGAACGCCATAGTTTCATACAAGGTATCACTATTGGGGCCACGTAATGTGTTTTGGCATACACTAGAGCATTGAATCCCAACCCTGGTCCTCGAGTACCCCTAACAGTACATATTTTTATTGTTGCCCTGGACAAACACACCTTATTCAGCTCATTGAGGGCTTGATGATTAGCTGACAAGTTGAATCAGGTGTGCTTGCCCAGGGCTACAATACAAACCGTGTACTGACCGAGGACCAGGGAAACACTGCACTAGAGCACAGTGTACAAAGAGTGAAGCACTACACATGATGATGTCTTACAGCAAAAGTTGTCCCTCTGACTAATATGAAAGGGCAGTGTTAGGGAGAGAATGTTGAAATCTGACCTCAATATGACTTTAGAACTGGAGGTGATGTCATCAAGTTTAGTCAAGAGCCAGCGTTGCCCGTTATGTCGTCTGTGTAAACATTCACGTATGTCTAGGATTGTGTGCGTTTCTGTCTATCTGTGTGTTTGTGAGCATGTGTTAGTCCTGCATGTGTATGTGTGTGTGCGCGTGTTAGTCCTGCATGTGTATGTGTGTGTGTGCGTGTCAGTCCTGCATGTGTATGTGTGTGTGCGCGTGTCAGTCCTGCATGTGTGTGTGTGTGTGGGCCCTTTCTGAATCCACAAAGCCACGTGAGGATATCGTAATCATGTGAAAATCTCCAGTTACCACTCCAACAATTTTGGAATGTCAGGAATTATGACTCATTGCCATCTCTATCTGTCCTAAAACAGGCATGTTGGACATTTCAGTTCCACCGTCAAATGATTATTAGAATAGATGTCATTACAAAACCTGTGTATGATGCAATCTGGTATTTTATCCTAGGACATGGTCTAATTGGCTATGCCTTTTACAATATGATGTTTGCTGGATGACATTATGGAGTCATGTCTCAGAATTAAGTATATTTCTCACTGTGCCATATAACATAGACTGCATGGACTGTGAAAAAGGACATGAATATTATGATTCAAAGGATATGCACTACTTTACTGTGCAATACGATTTCCCCCTGACCATATGACATGACCAAAAAAACAGAGACTCAGGTCACATGGTAACGGAATACACCTTGACTCTACATATATAATATCAACATCCTGTACTGTCAATTATCCCCCAGGTAACCATGGTCACAGCGTGTGCAGACTGGCTCTATGTTTGGAGGTTCTGAGCTCTCAGGTGCAGTGGCTAACGAGGGAGTGAGACGCTCCCCAACCTGCTAAAGAGGCTCTCAGGCCTCTCTCTAACTAACAATAATACAATATGGTTGTTTAGAACACACATTTAGTATCAAAAGCAACTTACAGTAGTACATGCAGGAATCAAACCCCAAACTTGGAACCACATTGGAACTACAAAAGTTTTAGAACACCTACTCATTCAAGAGTTTCTTTATTTTTACTATTTTCTACATTGTAGAATAATAGTGAATACATCAAGTCGATGAAATAACACATGGAATCACATAGTAAGCAAAAAAGATTTAAACATTCTTCAAATAGCTTCCCTTTGCCTTGATGACAGCTTTGCACACTCTTGGCATTCTCTCAACCAACTTCATGAGGTAGTCACTTGGAATGCATTTCAATTAACAGGTGTGCCTTCTTAAAAGTTAATCTGTGGAATTTCTTTCCTTCCTTATGCGTTTGAGCCAATCAGTTGTGTTGTGACAAGGTAGGGGGGGGGGGTAGACAGAAGATAGCCCTATTTGGTAAAAGACCAAGTCCATATTATGGCAAGAACAGCTTAAATAAGCAAAGAGAAACGACAGTCCATCATTACTTTAAGACATGAAGGTCAGTCAATACGGAAAATTTCAAGAACTTTGAAAGTTTTCAAGTACACTCACAAAACAAAAACCATCAAGCGCTGTGATGAAACTGTCTCTCATGAGGACCGCCACAGGAATGGAAGACCCAGAGTTACCTCTGCTGCAGAGGATAAGTTCATTAGCGTTACCAGCCCCAGAAATTGCAGCCCAAATAAATGCAGTAACAGACACATCTCAACATCAACTGTTCAGAGGAGACTGTGTGAATCAGGCCTTCATGGTCGAATTGCTGCAAAGAAACCACTACTAAAGGACACCAATATGAAGAAGAGACCTGCCTGGGCCAAAAAACACAAACAGGACATCTGTCCTTTGGTCTGACGAGTCCAAATGACAGATTTTTGCTTCCAACTGCCGTGTCTTTTTGAGATGCGGTGTGGGTGAACGGATGATCTCTGCATGTGTATTTTCCACCATAAATCATGGAGGAGGAAGTGTTATGGTGTGGGGGTGCTTTGCTGGTAACACTGTCTGTGATTTATTTATAGTTCAAGGCACACTTAACCAGCATGGCTACCACAGCATTCTGCAACGATACGCCATCCCATCTGGTTTGCGCTTAGGAGGACTATAACTTGTTTTTCAATAGGACAATGACCCAACACACCTCCATGGTTGTGTAAGGGCTATTTTACCAAGAAGGAGAGTGATGGAATGCTGCATCAATGACCTGGCTTCCACAATCCCCCAACCTCAACCAAATTGAGATGTTTTGGGATGAGTCAGACCGCAGAGTGAAGGAGAAGCAGCCACCAAGTGCTCAGCATGTGTGGGAACTCCTTCAATACTGTTGGAAAAGCTGTCATTAAGGCAAAGGCTTGCTATTTTAAGAATCTCAAATATAATATATATTGTAATTTGTTGAACACTTTTTTGGTTACTACATGATTCTATATGTGTTATTTCATAGTTTTGATGTCTTCACTACTATTCTACAATGTAGAAAATAGTACAAATAAAGTAAAACCTTTGAATGAGTAGGTGTTCTAAAGCTTTTGACTGGTAGTGTACATCATATAGCTACTGCACCATGTAGCTACAGAGGCCTATAGTTACAGTCAGATCCTGTGTTCTTCAGTTGGTAGAGCATGGCGCTTGCAACACCAAGGGTTTTTTTTTTATTTTTTTATTTCACCTTTATTTAACCAGGTAGGCTAGTTGAGAACAAGTTCTCATTTGCAACTGCGACCTGGCCAAGATAAAGCATAGCAGTATGAGCAGACAACACAGAGTTACACATGGAGTAAACAATTAACAAGTCAATAACACAGTAGAAAACAAAGGGGGAGTCTATATACAATGTGTGCAAAAGGCATGAGGTAGGCGAATAATTACAATTTTGCAGATTAACACTGAAGTGATAAATGATCAGATGGACATGTACAGGTAGAGATATTGGTGTGCAAAAGAGCAGAAAAATAAATAAATAAAAACAGTATGGGATGAGGTAGGTGAAAATGGGTGGGCTATTTACCAATAGACTATGTACAGCTGCAGCGATCGGTTAGCTGCTCAGATAGCTGATGTTTGAAGTTGGTGAGGGAGATAAACGTCTCCAACTTCAGCGATTTTTGCAATTCGTTCCAGTCACAGGCAGCAGAGTACTGGAACGAAAGGCGGCCAAATGAGGTGTTGGCTTTAGGGATGATCAGTGAGATACACCTGCTGGAGCGCGTGCCACGGGTGGGTGTTGCCATCGTGACCAGTGAGCTGAGATAAGGCGGAGCTTTACCTAGCATGGACTTGTAGATGACCTGGAGCCAGTGGGTCTGGCGACGAATATGTAGCGAGGGCCAGCCGACTAGAGCATACAAGTCGCAGTGGTGGGTGGTATAAGGTGCTTTAGTGACAAAACGGATGGCACTGTGATAGACTGCATCCAGTTTGCTGAGTAGAGTGTTGGAAGCCATTTTGTAGATGACATCGCCGAAGTCGAGGATCGGTAGGATAGTCAGTTTTACTAGGGTAAGCTTGGCGGCGTGAGTGAAGGAGGCTTTGTTGCGGAATAGAAAGCCGACTCTTGATTTGATTTTCGATTGGAGATGTTTGATATGAGTCTGGAGCCAGACACCTAGGTACTTATAGATGTCCACATATTCTAGGTCGGAACCATCCAGGGTGGTGATGCTAGGCGGGGATGCGGGTGCAGGCAGCGATCGGTTGAAAAGCATGCATTTGGTTTTACTAGCGTTTAAGAGCAGTCGGAGGCCACGGAAGGAGTGTTGTATGGCATTGAAGCTTGTTTGGAGGTTAGATAGCACAGTGTCCAATGACGGGCCGAAAGTATATAGAATGGTGTCGTCTGCGTAGAGGTGGATCAGGGAATCGCCCGCAGCAAGAGCAACATCATTGATGTATACAGAGAAAAGAGTCGGCCCGAGAATTGAACCCTGTGGCACCCCCATAGAGACTGCCAGAGGACCGGACAGCATGCCCTCCGATTTGACACACTGAACTCTGTCTGCAAAGTAATTGGTGAACCAGGCAAGGCAGTCATCCGAAAAACCGAGGCTACTGAGTCTGCCGATAAGAATATGGTGATTGACAGAGTCGAAAGCCTTGGCAAGGTCGATGAAGACGGCTGCACAGTACTGTCTTTTATCAATGGCGGTTATGATATCGTTTAGTACCTTGAGTGTGGCTGAGGTGCACCCGTGACTGGCTCGGAAACCAGATTGCACAGCGGAGAAGGTACAGTGGGATTCGAGATGGTCAGTGACCTGTTTGTTGACTTGGCTTTCGAAGACCTTAGATAGGCAGGGCAGGATGGATATAGGTCTGTAACAGTTTGGGTCCAGGGTGTCTCCCCCTTTGAAGAGGGGGATAACTGCGGCAGCTTTCCAATCCTTGGGGATCTCAGACGATATGAAGGAGAGGTTGAACAGGCTGGTAATAGGGGTTGCGACAATGGTGGCGGATAGTTTCAGAAATAGAGGGTCCAGATTGTCAAGCCCAGCTGATTTGTACGGGTCCAGGTTTTGCAGCTCTTTCAGAACATCTGCTATCTGGATTTGGGTAAAGGAGAACCTGGAGAGGCTTGGGCGAGGAGCAGCGGGGGGGGTGGGGCTGTTGGCCGAGGTTGAAGTAGCCAGGCGGAAGGCATGGCCAGCCGTTGAGAAATGCTCATTGAAGTTTTCGATAATCATGGATTTATCGGTGGTGACCGTGTTACCTAGCCTCAGTGCAGTGGGCAGCTGGGAGGAGGTGCTCTTGTTCTCCATTGACTTCACAGTGTCCCAGAACTTTTTGGAGTTGGAGCTACAGGATGCAAACTTCTGCCTGAAGAAGCTGGCCTTAGCTTTCCTGACTGACTGCGTGTATTGGTTCCGGACTTCCCTGAACAGTTGCATATCACGGGGACTATTCGATGCTATTGCAGTCCGCCACAGGATGTTTTTGTGCTGGTCGAGGGCAGTCAGGTCTGGGGTGAACCAAGGGCTGTATCTGTTCTTAGTTCTGCATTTTTTGAACGGAGCATGCTTATCTAAAATGGTGAGGAAGTTACTTTTAAAGAATGACCAGGCATCCTCAACTGACGGGATGAGGTCAATGTCCTTCCAGGATACCCGGGCCAGGTCGATTAGGAAGGCCTGCTCACAGAAGTGTTTTAGGGAGCGTTTGACAGTGATGAGGGGTGGTCGTTTGACTGCGGCTCCGTAGCGGATACAGGCAATGAGGCAGTGATCGCTGAGATCCTGGTTGAAGACAGCGGAGGTGTATTTGGAGGGCCAGTTGGTCAGGATGACGTCTATGAGGGTGCCCTTGTTTACAGAGTTAGGGTTGTACCTGGTGGGTTCCTTGATGATTTGTGTGAGATTGAGGGCATCTAGCTTAGATTGTAGGACTGCCGGGGTGTTAAGCATATCCCAGTTTAGGTCACCTAACAGAACAAACTCTGAAGCTAGATGGGGGGCGATCAATTCACAAATGGTGTCCAGGGCACAGCTGGGAGCTGAGGGAGGTCGGTAGCAGGCGACAACAGTGAGAGACTTATTTCTGGAGAGAGTAATTTTCAAAATTAGTAGTTCGAACTGTTTGGGTATGGACCTGGAAAGTATGACATTACTTTGCAGGCTATCTCTGCAGTAGACTGCAACTCCTCCCCCTTTGGCAGTTCTATCTTGACGGAAGATGTTATAGTTGGGTATGGAAATCTCTGAATTTTTGGTGGCCTTCCTGAGCCAGGATTCAGACACAGCAAGGACATCAGGGTTAGCAGAGTGTGCTAGAGCAGTGAGTAAAACAAACTTAGGGAGGAGGCTTCTGATGTTGACATGCATGAAACCAAGGCTTTTTCGATCACAGAAGTCAACAAATGAGGGTGCCTGGGGACATGCAGGGCCTGGGTTTACCTCCACATCACCCGCGGAACAGAGAAGGAGTAGTATGAGAGTGCGGCTAAAGGCTATCAAAACTGGTCGCCTAGAGCGTTGGGGACAGAGAATAAGAGGAGCAGGTTTCTGGGCATGGTAGAATATATTCAGGGCATAATGCGCAGACAGGGGTATGGTGGGGTGCGGGTACAGCGGAGGTAAGCCCAGGCACTGGCTGATGATGAGAGAGGTTGTATCTCTGGACATGCTGGTTGTAATGGGTGAGGTCACCGCATGTGTGGGAGGTGGGACAAAGGAGTTATCAGGGGTATGAAGAGTGGAACTAGGGGCTCCATTGTGAACTAAAACAATGATAACTAACCTGAACAACAGTATACAAGGCATATTGACACTTGAGAGAGACATACAGCGAGGCATACAGTAATCACAGGTGTTGAGTTGGGAAAGCTAGCTAGACAGTAGGTGAGACAACACCATATACAGTTATACATATACAGTTGAAGTACAGTAGCCAAATACATTTAAACTCAGTTTTTCACAATTCCTGACATTTAATCCTAGTAAACATTCCCTCTCTTAGGTCAGTTAGGATCATCACTTTATTTTAAGAATGTGAAATGTCAGAATAATAGTAGAGAGAGTGATTTATTTCAGCTTTTATTTTTTCATCACATTTGGTCAGAAGTTTACATACACTCGATTAGTATTTGGTAGCATTGCCTTTAAATTGTTTAACTTGGGTCAAACGTTTTTGGTAGCCTTCCACAAGCTTCCCACAATAAGTTGGATGAATTTTGGCCCATTCCTCCTGACAGAGCTTGTGTAACTGAGTCAGGTTTGTAGGCCTCCTTGCTCGCACTCGCTTTTTCAGTTCTTCCCACAAATTTTCTATAGGATTGAGGTCAGGGCTTTGTGATGGCCACTTCAATACCTTGACGTTGTTGTCCTTAAGCTATTATGCTTGGGGTCATTGTCCATTTGGAAGACCCATTTGCGACCAAGCTTTAACTTCCTGACTGATGTCTTGAGATGTTGCTTCAATATATCCACATAATTTTCCTGGCTCATGATGCCATCTATTTTGTGAAGTGCACCAGTCCCTCATGCAGCTAAGCACCCCCACAACCGTGCTTCACGGTTGGGATGGTGTTCTTCGGCTTGCAAGCATCCCCCTTTTTCCTCCAACCATAACGATGGTCCTTATGGCCAAACAGTTCTATTTTTGTTTCATCAGACCAGAGGACATTTCTCCAAAAAGTACGATCTTTGTTCCCATGTGCAGTTGCAAACCGTAGTATGGCTTTTTTTATGGCGGTTTTGAGCCATTTTGAGCAATGGCTTCTTCCTTGCTGAGCGGCCTTTCAGGTTATTGTTACAGTTTTCTTCTGTCGAGAGAGAGGAGGA
Organism: Oncorhynchus mykiss; assembly: GCF_013265735.2. NCBI lineage: Eukaryota > Metazoa > Chordata > Actinopteri > Salmoniformes > Salmonidae > Oncorhynchus > Oncorhynchus mykiss. The sequence goes on from NC_048584.1 coordinate 1,146,891, forward strand.
CCAAAATGCAGCGTGGTTATCTTTATACAACTTTAATAAAGATGAAAATACGAACAATATACAAAACACAAGCACCGTGAAAAACGTGCTACAAACACAGAGACAGGAACAATCACCCACGAAACACTCAACGAATATGGCTGCCTAAATATGGTTCCCAATCAGAGACAACGATAAACACCTGCCTCTGATTGAGAACCACTCTAGGCAACCATAGACTTACCTAGACTACTTCACTAAACACAATCCCATAACCTACAAAAAAACCCTAGACAAAACACACCACAATAAATACCCATGTCACACCCTGGCCTGACCAAAATAATCAAGAAAACACAAAATACTAAGGCCAGGGCGTGACAGTTATGTCGATATAGGACTCGTTTTACTGTTTATATAGATACTTTTGTACCTGTTTCCTCCAGCATCTTCACAAGGTCCTTTGCTGTTGTTCTGGGATGGATTTGCACATTTCGCACCAAAGTACGTTCATCTCTAGGAGACAGAACGCGTCTCCTTCCTAAGCGGTATGACGGCTGCGTGGTCCCATGGTGTTTATACTGTACCTGCGTACTATTGTTTGTACAGATGAAAGTGGTACCTTCAGGCGTTTGGAAATTGCTCCCAAGGATGAACCAGACTTGTGGAGGTCTACAATTTTTTCTGAGGTCTTGGCTGATGTCAAGCAAAGAGGCATTGAGTTTGAAGATAGGCCTTGAAATACATCCACAGGTACAATTGACTCAAATTATGTCAATTAGCCTATCAGAAGCTTCTAAAGCCATAACATCATGTTCTGGAATTTTCCAAGCTGTTTAAAGGCACAGTCAACTTAGTGTATGTAAACTTCTGACCCACTGGGATTGTGATACAGTGAATGATAAGTGAAATAATCTGCCTGTGAACAATTGTTGGAACAATTACTTGTCATGCACAAAGTAGATGTCCTAACCGACTTGTCAAAACTATAGTTTGTTAACAAGAAATGTGTGGAGTGGTTGAAAAACGAGTTTTAATGACTCCAACCTAAGTGTATGTAACTTCCAACTGTATAAAATGTATGCACCTTTGACTAAGTTGTGTTTGTGTTATGTAATGTTATATAATGTTAAATAATATCATAGAACATCGTACTATAGTAACGTATAGTATATCATATGATATGATATTCGTTACACATTAGTAGATATGCAATGACTACATACTTTTGTTGGAGTTGGCACCTGATATGGCCATTAAGTCAATGCAGCCAGTCTCCCCATTATACCCCAATAAAAGCATTGGTCTACTCTAGTGTTTTAGTGACAGGCTGAAGCTGCTTTGATACTCTTACTCGAGGCCACAGTTCAGGGCTGTGTAATAGTTTAAGTTCAAGGGTTAATAACACAGTGAAGTTAACAACCTGGGATTCTAGAAGGGGTGACCATGGGCCAGTGAGAGTCAGGTGAGAAACTACAGGTGAATATGAGGGAGGGGATCCTTAAGGCTGATAAATGAGGGGTTAAAAGAGTCCCATAAAGCTACCTTTCCTGGCAGAGTGTTTGTGTGTGTGTGTGTGTGTGTGTGTGTGTGTGTGTGGCGCAGCCGCCAGGAGGAAAAGCTTTACGTCTCCCCTAACAACCCTCCAAAGAGGTGTCAGGTGGGAGTCAGGCTACAGGGAAGGGAGGGTGCGGGGAACAGAGGGAGGGAGAAAGAAAGCAAGAACGCTCACAACCCCTGAAGAATTTGATTAATACAATGCAGGCCACACAGACGACCCACCCCCCACACACACGCTTCTCATCACAAGCAGCTCATCCTCCCTCCCTCACCGGCCCGTCGACTCATACACGTGTTTTCTCAGATGCAGGGTTTTTTCCCACCTTCTCATTGCCATTTTTGGGCTTCGCACCTCGTCTGTGACTGAGAGTTCCTCTCTCCTGCCCGTTTTACAAGGCTGTTTTACACAGCTTGTGTGTTTTGGCACGGTCTGCATTGTAAAGGAGAATGTTTGGGGCGGGGGAGGCAGGTGGGTCAGGTGTGTGTGTGTTTGATTATCACCAGGGGGAAGTGCTTACAGGAAAGGGGCCTCTTTGGGCACACAATGGGGTTCCTCTCATACTATAGAATGCTAGGAATAGAGTGCTCATTCAAGCTTATTTTGTAATATGCTTTTTTTAAACCTGGTATTTACTATACAAATCATATGGTGATAATGATCACATTATATCATTTATTACCCACTGAGCACTCTGAGCAGCACAGAAGACCATTGTGCCAAAATAATTGCCAAGGTTGTTAATAAAATAAAGTATAATTGTTTGAGCTGTCAGAGTTAATCAGTTAACTTCAAGTTTTTAATTTCAGTGCACTAATTTGTTTTTATCGTGATTAATCGCTTTGTCTGAAAGTGTTCAAAATATACTGAAAATATCCCAAATACATATACAGTGCATTCAGGAAATATTTAGACCCCTTCGCATTTTACACATTTTGTTACATTACAGCCTTATTCTAAAATGGATGGTGGTGACAGCATCATGCTGTGGTATGTTTTTAATAGGCAGGGACTGGGAGACTAGTCAGGATCAAGGGAAAGATGAACAGAGCAAAGTACAGAGAGATCCTTGATGAAAACCTGCTCCAGAGCGCTCAGGACCTCAGACTGGGGGCGAAGGTTCACCTTCCAACAGGACAACGACCCTAAGCACACAGCCAAGACAACACAGAGCTGGCTTTGAATGTCCTTGAGTGGCCCAGCCAAAGCCCGGACTTGAACCCGATCGACCATCTCTGGAGAGACCTGAAAATAGCTGTGCAGTGACGCTCACCATCCAACCTGACAGAGCTTGCGAGGATCTTCAGAGAAGAATGGGAGAAACTTCCCAAATACAGGTGTGCCAAGCTTGTAGCGTCATACCCAAGAAGACTCGAGGCTGTAATCACTGCCAAAAGTGCTTCAAAAAACTATTGAGTAAAGGGTTTGAATACTTATGTAAATGTTATATTTCATACATTTTTTCATTCGATTTTTGCCAAAATTCTAAAAACCTGTTTTTGCTTGTCATTATGGGGTATTGTGTGTAGATTGAGGAGGGAAAAAAACGAAATAATACATTTTAAAAGAAGGCTGTAACGTAACAAAATGTGGAAAATGAAAATACATGCATTATTTTCATGGTTGATCTCTTTTGTCACGTCTACATGAGGTGTGTGAGTTACCAGAGGACCCTGTGACTCCCCACTGTGCTGAGGAACTTGAAGTGAGTCACAACGCGGTTGACAATTGAGCATGTAAAAACTTGATCTGTTTTTGTTATTGGGCCCATGTCACAAACCTACTTTACTCTCTCTCTCTTTCTCTCTGAAATACACAATCACTTTTCGTTTAATGTCCCCAGGTCCTGCAAGCTCGTTGGGACCCGCACCCCTGCTATGCCTTCTATGGCGTGGACGGTACCACCTGAGTGAGAGAGAACACTTCTGAACTGGTTTTGACCTTTTGCCTGTACACGACCATTCTCTTGCCCTTTTTTGGATGAATAAACATTGTAAGACTCCAACCATCTGCCTCCTGTGTCTGCATCTGAGTCTCGCCTTGTGCCTTGATACCACCATGGCACTAGCCACCATGCACCCACACAGAGAAGGTAGCTTGATAACATGTTAAATGTCACTTGTCCTAGGTATTATGACTATCAAAATCTGTCATGGCAAAACAATGTTTATGGACTTCACTGAACATTTGCTGACAGTTTTAGTAGCCTTTTGTCAAGACTTTTATAATGCCTGTCTCTAATTCTAACTTGTATGCATTACTTTCGTGCTACTATCATATTATTGTTCAATAGTTCCAATTTATTTCACACAGGCAGAGATACAGATGACTCTGAATCTGTTGTATGAGGTGTTTGGTGTAACCTCCTGCGGTCCAGGGTAGAGAGGCTGTCTGTTTGCTGGATGGACAGGACACAGGATGGGAGAGAGAACACCACTAAAGCCCTTTGCGGACTGTACGTCGGATTCAGTCTTTTACAATTATCACATCAAACTGTTCGATGTTACCAAATTAAAATCTTGATATCAACCTGGCCAGATTGTACGATTTGCTTAAATTGTGTCGTCACATTCTGCCATTGTTTGCGAGGCTACGTCAGCCGATGCAGGCTGTGTATTTGATCTGCGTTTATGCCAGCACCAGCAGCGCAAAACTCACTCTGTGTTTATGCGCAGTGAACGTTTATGGAACGTTCATTTTGAATGCTGATTTTGTACATTTATCAAAATCCCATCAGGTAGCCTAATGTCAGATGTGTCAAGTACAAGATTATTAGGGAAATCATTCTTCTTGCACAGTAAACTTCTAGATCAAACTATTATATTAATCTATTATATTAATCGGACTATTCAGCATACTAAATGCCGGCCATGTTCCTATTGGTCATTCACCGGGAGAGGGCTCATAATGTAACGGATGTGAAACGGCTAGCTTAGTTAGCGGTGGTGCACGCTAAATAGTGTTTCAATCGGTGACGTCACTTGCTCTGAGACCTTGAAGTAGTAGTTCCCCTTGCTCTGCAAGGGCCTCGGCTTTTGTGGAGCGATGGGTAACGATGCTTCGTGGGTGACTGTTGTCCCTGTGCAGAGGGTCCCTGGTTCACGCCCGGGTATGGGCGAGGGGATGGTCTAAAGTTATACTGTTACAATAACACCAGCCACACTACCGAGTAAAGGCAAAATAATTGCCAGGATTTTGTCGGAGCCTAGTGGTACTTAATTGGCAGACCTAGACCCTGTTACACTGAATGAGACAAGATGTCCGACAATCGTTCACGACCTAAGAATTTGCCTACGATGTGGACATTTTGTCTGGGACGGCATAAGATGGCTAAAGTCGTACAGTATGCAAAGGCCTTAAGATGGACTCACTTTAGAAGATAGTGGGTCAACCACAGAGATCATATTAAGTTATGTGTAATTCTTTGGGGTCAACTTCAGTGGCAGTTGGTGCCGTTTAAAATGAGGGAGGACGATTATTGTTTTAATGAGCATGGCCTTATTTCTACTACAGCATATTGGATACCTGTTATTCATATTACATTCACCCAGCTCAATGTAACATTGATATGTTTAGGCTACTACATGATAGAACAATGTTCCTTATACCCATCATGAGGTTGCTATAACCTAGCCTATGAGTTAAAGTTTACAACGTAGGTGCACAGATCGAGAGAAACATTTTAGTAATCAAGGTGACAGACAGTAACACATTCAATACCACATTGCACACTCTTGCCTGCATCTAGCTGATATAGGGTGTAATCATTAGTCCAACAGTTGCAAATGAGAGTCTCTATCGGACAAATTTCAGGAATGTTCATTCCGTTTGCTTCCGTTGAATAATTTTTTTTCAACAGAATCGGCGCAATGAATACACCCTTGATCACACACAAACACAGTTCATTTTCATAGCAGCCACATACAAACAGCATGATCTGCTCGTTGTATAATTCCTTCTCGCATCGACGCACTCTCCTCCTCTCACTTTTTCCCTTCACTTATAGACTTCAGTGCTCAACACATCAGCTGTATGTGACCAGGCGAAAACAATATTCCAAGCCAAACTTTGATATCTTAACCAGTAACTGCTACACATAGCCTACATCGTTGTCACCATATTAGCCAACGTTATAGTCAACATAGCTACTAGAACTAACGCATCAAGCAGTTTGGCAGTTACTCCGTTGGGCCCGGGTGGCAAGAGATTAATAAAACCAAAAGCTTACCTTGACTTGGAAGAGTTCCAGTGCTGGATAGCTATAGCCAGCTAACTAACATAGCATCCCTCTCTGTTTGAGCTGGGAGTTTGAGTTGGCTAAACTACCTAGCTGCATTCACTATCTAAGTAAGTGAAAGTGATAAAAATGCAAAGAAATATAGCTAGCTCTCTCTCTCCTCCTTCATTTTTTAGGAAATTAATTTGTTCAAAACTGTTAAACTATTATTAAAATGTGGTGAGTAGCTGACTCAAAGAGAGAGAACTACTCCCCACATGTTATGCACTGCAGTGTTAGCTCGCTGTAGCTTATGCTTTCAGTACTAGATTCATTCTCTGATCCTTTGATTGGGTGGACAACTTATACTGAAAGAGCTCTGATAGGTTGGAGGACGTCCTCCAGGGTGAGAACCATGATCCCCATAGGTTTTGTTTTGAAGTCAATGTAGCCAAAGGATGGGATGGAAACTAGCTGTCCTCCAGCTACACCATGGTGCTAACCTACAGAGTGCTGTTGAGGCTACTGTAGACCTTTATTGCAAAACAGTGTGTTTTAATAAATTATTTGGTGATATATTTAGTATAGTTTATCTAAAAGGATAACTTTTTTAATGTTTTGCTATTATTATTATTTTTAATTCACTGAGGATGGTCCTCCCCTTACTCCTCTGAGGAGCCTCCACTGGAACATACTTTAAAGATATCCAACTTCTGCATACTTCGTCTATATTTATAATCCACCTCTTTCCTGCTGTGATATATTTTCATATGTCTTGAGTTACTATTCCTTAGGTTAGACACAGTGCATTGATATGTTGGTGGGATGATTTGTGAATGTGTAATACTGAAGTGTAAAACCTGTCTATAACCTCAAATAAGGATGTGTTTTAAAAGCTCTCTCTGTATGTGCCCCCGGGTGCTAGAAATATTTCTAATACCTTAATAGCCAACAACGTTGTGGCTTTGCGTATCCATTTCAATGTATTGAAGAATGATCTACACCATGAATACAATCATGAATAATCATCGTACTCCAAACCATGTGTTCCTCCTCTCTAGGTCTTTCTGTAACCAGGGGTCCTCTCTGAGGGTGCGGGCCAGAGGTTCGGGTCCACAGTGGGGCCACTGGGGGAGCTGGTGCAGTGGGCTGACCTCAGTGCCTCTCTCCACATCCTGAGCCACAATCTGATCTTCACCACCTCCCAGAACCACCTGCACATTCCATAAAAATAGAATTACTAACATGTGAATCCCCATTCAAAATCATTGTTTTGTGTCAGCGGCCATATTATGTGCACCCATAACCAGGAAGTCAAGCAGAAGTTCTGGATTCAATTTGTGCTTTACACACCTCTTTACACAAAGTTGCCAATGTTTTTTTACTCAAAGTTTTATCATTTTTATCCTTGAAAGAAGTTATTTGATATCTTAAAGCTCTCACAACTCATTGTCATTTTGAGTTCTATCTCACCGTGACCGAGTGTTTGTTTGTGTTTGGTGGAGCAGTGTGATAGGTGCAGGAAGCAGTGTGATAGGTGCAGGAAGCTGCCCCATCCAGAGACCCCTGACCTTTCATCTCATCTATAAAGACTACCACATCCCCCCCTCCCCATATCTAGGGAGATTGGAGCTAGCTTTCCAACACTACCAGTAACAACAATTTCTATTGGTTACTTTTGTTAACATGTTGCATTACATGGGCCTTACTCCATACTACTGTAACAATATATACCATTACCATGTAATTACCATTAAAGAAACTCATAAGTGCTGGATTCAAGTTAAATATAAATTCAACACAATGAAGAGAGAGACCTCTGCCATCTCTCTGAGATTGAAAGATGCATCATTCAACATGATGTTTATTTATTTCTCCGCCTGTCTCTCTCCAGATGCGGTTTCCGAAATACTTGACTCTTTTGGTACGGAACTGGCCTTCAACCTAGGGACATATGCCCGTAGCCACAGTTACGACACGCTATGGGAAAGCTGGGGTCTACAGACACTGCAGTACATTACCATGTTCCGTGAGTATACTGTGTGTGTGTGGGGTGGGGGGGGGGGGGCACTCTGTGGGAGTGTTATTAAACATGACAGTGCTGATGTATGTCCCACAAAGGAGAGTGAGAGGATTAAGAACAGGTTAGATGAGCCCCTTCCCAAAACCTTCTGAAACCCTTCCTAGTCATCTCTCCCACTCCGACGAGACGGAGACAAGCTGGAGTGTAACGAACGCTCTGGACCCATCCAACTGGCTGGAGTGTAACGAACGCTCTGGACCCATCCAACTGGCTGGAGTGTAACGAACGCTCTGGACCCATCCAACTGGCTGGAGTGTAACGAACGATCTGGACCCATCCAACTGGCTGGAGTGTAACGAACGCTCTGGACCCATCCAACTGGCTGGAGTGTAACGAACGCTCTGGACCCATCCAACTGGCTGGAGTGTAACGAACGATCTGGACCCATCCAACTGGCTGGAATGCTGGTGTTTATTTGTGCTGCTTATGTGGCAAGAGGGTTACCTGTGGCTACGGCAGCTCAGAGACAGGAAGAGATGGAGAGATGGAGGGAGAGAGGGGATTAGAGGTGGTGTTGATAGTGCTTTGAAGAGTGAGAAAGGATCTGTTTAGTGTCAGGGTTTATGGGAAGGCATTGGCTCTAATGTGTGTGTGTGTGTGTGTGTGTGTGTGTGTGTGTGTGTGTGTGTGTGTGTGTGTGTGTTTAAGGCAATGGTTATATCCATCTATCTAACCCCCATCCCCCCCTATTGACACAATTTTCCATTTTGATCATGATTCATGTCAGTGTGTTGGTTTGAGCACACTAGGCTGGTTTTAAGCGTCTGGTGTGTGTGTGGAGGGGTGTTGGAGATGAGCTAGGACAAATTAGCCTGAGTCACCCAGAGAAGACATTCTTCACAGATTTGGAGAAAGAGAGTTAGGAGACAGGAAATAACTATTTGGCAGGGACTTTAAAACATCCGTAGACAGGACAGACGGACTGACACATGTGGACTAATACACACATGCGCGTGCACACACACACATTCGCAGAAACATTCTGGTATTTCTTAAATAAATATCCATCTCACACACCTCTCTCTCTATGTCTATGCTCCAGCAGCACGCCGACACCGACCTCAGGGATGACCTGGAGGACGAGGCACAGGGCGATCCGGATAGAGACGCCGATGCCCCCTCGATGTCCTGAGGGGGAGGAGGAACCTCCCCCACCTCAGACTCCTGGAGTGGACCAGCCACCACCGGCCTGAGGAGAGACACATGGAATGAGGGGTTAATACGGTAATCTGGTTGAAGCTGTAACCTGTAGCAAACCTCGTTCAGTTTCCTCAGGACTTTGAATAGCCCCACAAACCGCGGTTCCAGCTTCCGGCAGGGCAGGCGGAGGGGCAGGTTTCGGGTCGAGAGCCAGACCCAGTCCCCCGGTACAAACACCGGGGCCTCACTGTGGTGGCGGTCTGTGCTCGCTTTCTGACGCCTCACGGCCTGCTGAAGGTGCACATGAGCGGTGTCCCATGTCTCCTCCGAGCGCCTAAACCAGTCGTCCCCCGCAGGAACCTCGATCTGGCTCTGATGCCACGGCGCCAGAACCAGCTGGTACCCCAGTACGCACTGGAAGGGGGAGAGGTTAGTAGAGGAGTGGCGGAGCGAGTTCTGGGCCATCTCTTCCCAGGGTATGAACGCCACCCACTCTCCCGGCCGGTCCTGGCAATATGACCGCAGAAACCTACACACATTCTGGTTCACTCTCTAAAACCTGCCCGTTACTCTCAGGGTGAAAACTTGAGATAAGGCTGACCGAGACCCCCAGACGTTCCATGAACACCCTCCACCCTTGACGTGAACGGGGGACCTCGATCAGATACTATGTCCTCAGGCACCCCGTAGTGCCGGAAGACGTGTGTAAACAGGGCCTCCACAGTCTGTAAGGCTGTAGGGAGACTGGGCAAAGGGAGGAGACGACAGGACTTAGAAAACCGATCCACAACGACCAGGATCGTGGTGTTACCCTGTGATGGAGGAAGATCCGTTAGGAAATCCACCGACAGGTGCGACCACGGACGTTGTGGAATGGGTAAGGGTTGTAGCTTCCCTCTGGGCAAGTGCCTAGGGGCCTTGCACCGGGCCCACACTGAGCAGGAGGAGACATAAACCCTCACATCCTTAAAGTGGACCACCCGTACTTCCCACGAACACAGAGCACTGTCCGACCGATGCCCACATGACCAGTGGAGGGTGACGTATGGGCCCAATAGATCAAACGGTCGCAGACAGCAGACTGAACGTACAGATGCCCAGCTGGACATTGAGGGGGAGTGCGCTCTGTACGTAACGCCCGCTCGATGTCCGCGTCCAGCTCCCACTCTACCGGCACGACCAGGCAAGAGGCCAGGAGTATGGGAGTGGATCCATGGGCCGCTCCTCTGTGTCATACATTCGGGACAGTGCTTCTGCCTTAGCATTCCGGGAACCTGGTCTGTAGGACAGGATGAAGACAAAATGGGTAAAGAACATAGCCCACCTTGCCTGGTGAAGTGGAAATTCTGGGGCTGGTTGATTTTCAACTCATCGCCTATTCACATCCCAGTAAGATATGGATCCGTTCGCACTTCCTACGCCTTCCACCAGTCTCCTCGCCGCCCAGATGTACTCCAGATTGCGGTGGTTGGTCCAGATGAGAAAAGGGTGTTTAGCCCCCTCAAGCCAATGTCTCCATACCTTCAAGGCCTTGACGACAGCCAACAGCTCCCGGTCCCCCACGTCATTTTGGGACGGCAGGGTAGCGTGCTGGACTAGTAACCGGAAGGTTGCAAGTGCAAACCCCCGAGCTGACAAGCTACAAATCTGTCGTTCTGCTCCTGAACAGGCAGTTAACCCACTGTTCCTAGGCTGTCATTGAAAATAAGAATTGGTTCTTAACTGACTTGCCTAATTAAATAAAGGTATAAAAAAAATTGGGCACCGGGCTGAGGGTGCTGGAAGATGGCCCCCTCTGGACGTCCGAGGGTGACCAGCAGGTTATCCAACCGGATGGAGAAATCCACCAGTTGGTCAAAGGAGATGGTGGCATCGCTGTAGGCCAGCTTACGTCAGACGTCCTCATGCAGGCTGCACCGATAGTGGTCGATGAGGGCCCTGTAGTTCCAGCCTGCTCCAGCGGCCAAGGTCTAAAATTCCAGAGCAAATTCCTGGGCGCTCCTCGTCCCCTGCCTCAAATGGAAGAGCCGTTCCCCCGCCGCTCTACCTTCGGGCGGATGGTCAAAGACGGCCCGGAAGCGACGGGTGAACGCCTCGAAGTGGTCCAACGCCGCATTTCCTTCTCCCCACATGGCGTTTGCCCACTCCAGAGCTCTTCCTGAGAGGCATGAGACGAGGGCAGACACTCTCTTCCTTCCCGAGGGAGCTGGGTGCACAGTGGCTAGGTAGAGGTCCAGCTGTAACAGGAATCCCTGGCACTGTGCCGCCGTCCCATCATACTCCCTGGGAAGGGAGAGGCGCATCCCACTGGGACTGGCTCCAGACGGGACGGGTAGAAGTAACCCCGGTTGCGCTGGTCGAGGCACTGGGGAGACTTCCTGTCTCTCCCAGGGGTCCATAGTCTGGACAATGCGATCCATCATGGCACCAAGATGATGTAACATAGCGGAATGTTCCTGGCCGCGCTCCTCGACTCCTCTAACCTGTGTACCTGCTCCTGCAGACTCCATAGTATGTTGTGTCTCTTAAGGCTGTGTAAGGGAGGCGACTGTGTGCAGGAGAGCAGAGTAGAGTAAACAGGCGCACTTTTATTCCGGTCAAAAAAATAGGCACAAAATGACATCTTAAGTGCCCAAAAACATGGATGTAATAAAGTAACGACTTTTCAAGTACAGTGCCTTGCGAAAGTATTCGGCCCCCTTGAACTTTGCGACCTTTTGCCACATTTCAGGCTTCAAACATAAAGATATAAAACTGTATTTTTTTGTGAAGAATCAACAACAAGTGGGACACAATCATGAAGTGGAACGACATTTATTGGATATTTCAAACTTTTTTAACAAATCAAAAACTGAAAAATTGGGTGTGCAAAACATCCCAAGGAGCACTGTGCACTAAAGTGTCCAATTTCAAATGGGCTTTTCAGGGAAAGCACTACAAACAATTATGTTAGGTCTCCACCAAACCACAATAAGCACAGCCATTTTCCAGCAAAATATAGCATTGACAAAAAGATAAAGTTAATCACTAACCTTGAATTATCTTCATCAGATGACACACATAGGACTTCATGTTACACAATACAAGCATGTTGTTTGATAAAGTTCATATTTATATCAAAAGTATCTGAGTTTACATTTGCGCGTTAGATTCACTAGTTCCAAAAACATCAAGTGATTTTGCATAGCCACATCATTCAACAGAAATACTCATTATAAATGTAGATGATAATACAAGTTATAGACATGGAATTATAGATATACCTCTCCTTAATGCAACCGCTGTGTCAGATTTCCAAAAAACAAAAAACAGTAATCTGAGATGGCGCTCAAAAGTAAAAACACCACAGCCGCAAAGATGGCGTCAACATAAACAAGAACATGAGACATGATACATGATACTTACATGATAAATATTCCCTTACCTTTGATGATCTACATCAGAAAGCACTCCAGGAATCCCAGGAATCCCAGGTCCACAATAAATGTTTGTTTTGTTCGAAAATGTCCGTTATTTATGTCCAAATGGCTTATTTTGTTAGTGCGTTTGGTATACATTTCCAAACGCTAATTCTGGTCAGCGTTATATCGGACAAAAATTTCAAAAAGTGATATTACCGGTCGAAGAAACATTTTAAACTAAGTACAGAATCAATCATTAGGATGTTTTTAACATATAGCTTCAATAAAGTTCCAACCGGAGTATTCTTTCTTGTCTTCGTAAGCAATGGAACGCAAGTGACTACCATGAGGAATAAGCGAGATCACAAAATGGCTGATATATTCTGATATATTCTGCTCTCATTCACTCCCACAACAACATAGAAGCCTCATTATAATTTATATTGATGATTGACATCTATAATGGAACCCCTAGGCAGTGCAACATCATTCATATCTCAAGGGGATTTCATTGGTGAATACATACAAGCTCAGATTTCTGGTGAATACATACAAGCTCAGATTTCGACTACCTGCCTGTGGAGGTTGGAGACTGGGTCAAAATCCGGATCCACAAGAGAAAATAGAACCAGCCAAGATGGATGGGGCCATTCAAAGTAACCATGGCAACACCAACAGTGGTCAGAGTTCAGGAAACGTCCGGCTGGCACCACCTGTCCCACTTCCAGAAGGTGTTCAGCCCACTGGAGATGATGGAGCCAGACACAACCTGAAACAAGAGGCAGAAGAAAATATGAGTCGAGACCAAAGAATTAAAAAAGATGAAGGGCAAGACCAAAGCCCTGAAGAACCAACTGTTTCACATGATCAGCAAGGTTATTTGGTAAATAAACAAACCCTTAGGGGGTATAAGAGAGGGAAGACGACAGAATGTGGTCGTTGGTGGTCGACTGTGTTCGCTCTATCCACACTACTTGTTTGTGTGGGTGAAGCCGGCCCCGTCAACACTTGGGTAAAGTTTGTTTGAGACTTAGTTAGAAAAGTGTCCCCAAACGGGACTGCGGTGTTAATTTTGTCTAAACCCAAATCCATGATAGAGTTGTTTGGTTCAATGAGTAGACCAATGGCAAAGACAGATCAAGCCTGTGGAATGTTGATATTTTATGAGGAGGGCAAAAGACAAGCAGAGCCAGCGTAATTGTACCGTAGGACTCTTTTGTGGACATGAGCTAATTGATCAGGGTAATAAGGACGTATCGAAAGGGACTGGGGGATAAAAGATCTGGGGAGGGTGTTTGACAAATGGGATTCCAGAAGCTGTGGATAAAATAGGGACTGTAACTCGTGGGTTTTGGCCACAGCATAATCCCCGGGATGATGATAATTGGAAGAGAGTTAGGAAAAGGCGTAGTGAAAACCTGGGTACCACTGTGGCTGAACCAATTTTAGAGAATCTGAAAGAAGAACGTGTCTTTACGTATCTGTAACAGTGGCAGGAAGATGGGTGCCAAGAGTGTGGCACCAGGGCGTGTGGAGCGAGATGTAACTCATTTGAAAGCAGGTGAAGTTTGAAGGGTGCAAGAGTGGTTGGGTGTTGTGCATCCGGAGTGGACGAAGGACAAAGAGTGGGAGATGTGTGGATACCTCGTTTGGGTGCTCTGTGTTCTGTGCCTTTTCGGCATTAACAGCCATTATTGATAAATCTACAGTATATCTTGTTTTTTTGCATATTGTATTAAACTGAAACATGTTTTTTGTATTTGCGTCTATGTTTAATAAAGCCTGATTGATTGATATGCATCATGTCTGGTAAGACTTGCCAAACTATTGCTGATGAGCTTTGTTATTATTTCATTGTCACAATTTATTGAATTTATGGGTCAATAATCAGAAGTGGAATCTCCAGATTTTCCTTCTTTTAACATAACTGAAAAAACTGTTTGATACATGGAACTAGGAAGTAATGATTTGAGTGACGTGTGTTGTCATTTGTTTAAATAGGGGGGCTACTTTGTCCCAAAATGTTGAATATAATTCTATGGGAAAGCCATGCTTTTCTCTGTGCGAATGTTATAACAGTATTTAATATTACTTCTTGGGTAATCTGTTTTTAGTGATTATTTCTTGTCTGCTGATCATTTATTCAGAGCTGTTGAATCTAAAAAGGCTATAGGATCTGTCCAACTGTTTAATTCTGATGTATATACATTTTCATAAAAGCTTTTAAACAGTGGTGGAAAAAGTACCCAATTTTCATTCATGAGTGAAAGTAAAGATAACTTAAATGAAAATGACTCAAGTTAAAGTGAACACGGTAAAATACAACTTCAATAAAAGTCTAAAAGTATTTGATTAAAAATGTAGTTACGTATCAAAAGTAAAAGTATAAATCATTGAACATTTCCGACATTAAGCAAACCAGACCACTTGATTTTTTGTTTTTTTAAATATACGGACAGCCAGGGACACAGTTCAACACTCAGACTTAATAGTAAAAGTTGTCAAGAATATAAATAAACAAAAAAGAAACGTCCTCTCACTGTCAACTGCGTTTATTTTCAGAAAACTTACTGTGTAAATATTTGTATGAACATAACAAGATTCAACAACTGAGACATAAACTGAACAAGTTCCACAGACATGTGACTAACAGAAATGGAAAAGTGTGTCCCTGAACAAAGGGGGGGTCAAAATCAAAAGAAACAGTCAGTATCTGGTGTGGCCTCCAGCTGCAGTGCATCTCCTCATGGACTGCACCAGATGTGCTTGTTCTTGCTGTGAGATGTTACCCCACTCTTCCACCAAGGCGCCTGCAAGTTCCCAGACATTTCTGGGGGGAATGGCCCTAGCCCTCACCCTCTGATCCAACAGGACCCAGGTCCAACAGGCTCAATGGGATTGAGATCCGGGCTCTCCGCTGGCCATGGCAGAACACTGACATTTCTGTCTTGCAGGAAATCATGCACAGAATGAGCAGTATGGCTGGTGGCATTGTCATCATGGAGTGTCATGTCAGGATGAGCCTGCAGGAAGGGTACGCACAGCGTTGAGATAGCTTGTTGTCATTGCAGGCACAGTCAGATGATGCTGTGACACACCGCCCCAGACCGTGACGGACCTTCCACCTCCAAATCGATCCCGCTCCTGAGTACAGGCCTCGGTGTAACGATCATTCCTTTGACGTTAAACGCGAATTCGACCGTCACCCCTGGTGAGATAAAACCGTGACTCGTCATTGAAGAGCCCTTTTTGCCAGTCCTGTCTGGTCCAGCGATGGTGGGTTTGTGCCCATAGGCAACGTTATTGCCGGTGATGTCTGGTGAGGACCTGCCTTACAACAGGCCTACAAGCCCTCAGTCCAGTCTCTCTCAGCCTATTACGGACAGTCTGAGCACTGATGGGGGGATTGTGCGATCTGGGGGTAACTCGGGCAGTTGTTGCCATACAGTACCTGTTCCACAGGTGTGATGTTCGGATGTACCGATCCTGTGCAGGGGTTTTTACACGTGGTCTGCCACTGTGAGGACGATCAGCTGTCCGTCCTGTCTCCCTGTAGCGCTGTCTTAGGCGTCTCACAGTACGGACATTGCAATTTATTGCCCTGGCCACATCTGCCGTCCTCATGCCTCCTTGCAGCATGCCTAAGACACGTTTACGTAGATGAGTAGGGACCCTGGGCATCTTTCTTTTGTGTCCTAATTTTTCATAACTTTGACCTTAATTGCCTACTGTCTTTAAGGTGTTAGTGACTTAACGACCGGTCCACAGGTGCATGTTCATTAAATGTTAATGGTTCATTGAACAAGCATGGGAAACAGTGTTTAAACCCTTTACAATGAAGATCTGTGTAAGTTGTTTGGATTTTTATGAATTATCTTTGAAAGACAGGGTCCTGATAAAAGGACATTCCTTTTTTTTTGCTTGGTTTAGTAAAGTAAAATTATTAACTATTAGCTAACACAACGAGCCATTGGAACACAGGAGTGATGGTTGCTCATAATGGGCCTCTATACGTCTACGTAGATATTCCATTAAAAAATCAGCTGTTTCCAGCTACAATAGTCATTTACAACATTAACAATGTCTACACTGTATTTCTGATCAATTTTGATGTTATTTTAATGGGCAAAAAAAATGCTTTTCTTTCAAAAACGAGGACATTTCTAAGTGACCCCAGACTTTTGAATGGTAGTGTATGTCGGGGATCGGCTTTTCTCTTCTATGTCTACATTTGTAACAGTAAAGGTTTAAAAAATGTTTTTTATGTATTTAATACATTTCGGGACCAGAAGATACTCGCTCTTCATTCTTCAAATATTGTCGCTAAGTGTATTTTCTATTGGTTTAATAAAACATGGAGAATGATCCAATAGGACTATAGCATACATTTTTTTTTATCGAGTAAATTAAGTGCATCATTTTTTTATTCTTGAATAGCTTTTGTTACATTGAGAAAAATAGGAATAGTCTTTTGCAGTTGGGAATAATAATCTGCGGTCCGCTAACCGCTAACCGTAAACTCTCCTTCCAGACCCACATCAAACATCTCCAATCCAAAGTTAAATCTAGAATTGGCTTCCTATTTCGCAACAAAGCATCCTTCACTCATGCTGCCAAACATACCCTTGTAAAACTGACCATCCTACCAATCCTCGACTTCGGCGATGTCTTACAAAATAGCCTCCAATACCCAACTCAACAAATTGGATGCAGTCTATCACAGTGCAATCCGTTTTGTCACCAAAGCCCCATATACTACCCACCATTGCGACCTGTACGCTCTCGTTGGCTGGCCCTCGCTTCATACTCGTCGCAAACCCACTGGCTCCATGTCATCTACAAGACCCTGCTAGGTAAAGTCCCCCCTTATCTCAGCTCGCTGGTCACCATAGCATCACCCACCTGTAGCACGCGCTCCAGCAGGTATATCTCTCTTGTCACCCCCAAAACCAATTATTTCTTTGGCCGCCTCTCTTCCAGTTCTCTGCTGCCAATGACTGGAACGAACTACAAAAATCTCTGAAACTGGAAACACTTACCTCCCTCACTAGCTTTAAGCACCAACTGTCAGAGCAGCTCACAGATTACTGCACCTGTACATAGCCCACCTATAATTTAGCCCAAACAACTACCTCTCTCCCTACTGTATTTTATTTTATTTATTTATTTATTTTGCTCCTTTGCACCCCATTATTTTTATTTCTACTTTGCACATTCTTCCACTGCAAATCTACCATTCCAGTGTTTTACTTGCTATATTGTATTTACTTTGCCTCCATGGCCTTTTTTTGCCTTTCCCTCCCTTATCTCACATCATTTGATCACATAGTATATAGACTTGTTTATACTGTATTATTGACTGTATGTTTGTTTTACTCCATGTGTAACTCTGTGTTGTTGTATGTGTCGAACTGCTTTGCTTTATCTCGGCCAGGTAAATGAGAACTTGTTCTCAACTTGCCTACCTGGTTAAATAAAGGTGAAATAAAAAATAAAATAAATAAATGTCCAGGTGTCCCGTAAATCATTTGTAGAGATTAACATTTTCAGCCTCTGCAGGTTTCCTAAATCTGCCTTTTTTATTACTATGTCTCTCAATCTTATCGAATGTATAATTTAGGTCACTTAAAATAATAGTTATAAAAACACAAGATTTTCCTCTGGTGGGATATACAATAAAATCAATCTGTTTTTTTTCATTTCAACATGAGAAAATTGTCTTCTTGGTAAATGTGCTAGGATATTGTCACGGTGTGACTAGTGTGGGCATTCTATCTTATTTTTCAATTTTTTGTAATTCTTTGTTTTTGGCCTTGTCTCTGATTGGGAACCATACTTAGGTAGCTCTTGCCCACATGGGTTTTGTTTTGTGGGTAGTTGTTTTCTGTATTGTTAGGTTCCTTACAGAACTGTTAGTTTTCCTCTTTGTTATTTTTTGTTCTAGTGTTCTGATTTTAATAAAATATCATGAACACGTCTCACGCTGCGCTTTGGTCCAGTCATTCACAGTAAGAGGATCGTTACAGATAAGGGAAAATTGTGTATTCTTATTTGTCAGGAGACCTACACATTCTTTCCCAAAGACGTCTGGACATTTCAAGGAGAATATGACAACCTTATCCTACATCCAATGCTATAGTGTCATCGGTTTGGAACCAGATCATTGGAGGAAAATCAGACAAATGTATGAAAGAAACACATTCGACTTATAAAATCATGTGGCCATGTTGATTAATTCTCTCTCTCACACACACTTGCTCCCTCAATAGGAATAACTTAGAATGATAGTTAAAATTGTCATGCGGTGGGACTCCCACGGTGCACAGCTTAGATTCTGATGTTCTCTCAATCAGACTGTTTATGTTGGACACTCAGTCAGAAGTGTTTCCCACTTGTGGAAACCACCCAGTCAATTTCTGGCACAGACTACGAGAATAAGTCTTTCTTCTTTTCTCTCTCCTTTCCATTTTATCTGCTGTCTCCTACTCACTCACTGTTATCTCTCTCGCTGTATCCCATTTCCTCATTCCACTCTTTCTTTCCATTTTCCAGCATCCCTCTGTGTCACTACATCTCTTTCAATCGCTGATCCTGCACTGACACAGTTTTTCCCATAGGGGGCAGTGTGGTCTTGCTAACCAGACAATTCTACCCCTGAACCATCTTGCTCCCTCTAAACGTCCCTTTTTCAGGACCCGGTCTTACAAAGATAATTCGTAAAAATCCAAATAACTTCACAGATCTTCATTGTAAAGGCTTAAAACACTGTTCCTGTGCTTGTTCAATGAACCATAAACAATGAATGAACATGCACCTGTGGAATGGTCGTTAAGACACTAACAGCTTACATACGGTAGGCAATTAAGGTCACAGTTATGAAAACTTAGGACACTAAAGAGGCCTTTCTATTGACTCTGAAAAGCACCAAAAGAAAGATGCTCAGGGTCCCTACTCATCTGAGTGAACGTGCCTTAGGCATGCTGCAAGGAGGCATGAGGACTGCAGATGTGGCCAGGGCAATACATAGCAATGTCTGTACTGTGAGACGCCGATGACAGAGATACAGGGAGATCGTCCCCGCAGTGGCAGACCACGTGTAAAAACCCATGCACAGGATCGGTACAGCCGAACATCACATCTGTGGGACAGGTACTGTATGGCAACATCAACTGCCCAAGTTACACCAGGAACTCACAATCCCTCCATCAGTGCTCAGACTAGGCTGAGAGAGGCTGGACTGGGGCTTGTAGGCCTGTTGTAAGGCAGGTCCTCACCAGACATCAACGTCAACAATGTTGCCTATGGGCACAAACCCACCGTCGCTGGACCAGACAGGACTGGCAAGAAGTGCTCTTCAATGATGAGTCGCGGTTTTGTATCACCAGGGGTGATGGTCGGATTCACGTGTATCGTTGAAGGAATGAAGGATACATCAAGGCCTGTACTCTGGAGCGGGATCGATTTGGAGGTGGAGGGTCCGTCATGGTCTGGGGCGGTGTGTCACAGCATCATCGGACTGAGCTTGTTGGTCATTGCAGGCAATCCCAATGCTGTTCGTTACAGAGAAGACATCCTCCTCCCTCATGTGGTACCCTTCCTGCAGGCTCACCCTGACATGACTCTCCAGCATGACAATGCCACCAGTCATACTGTTCGATCTGTGTGTGATTTCCTGTAAGACAGGAATGTCAAATCAAAAATCAAATTTTATTTGTCACATACACATGGTTAGCAGATGTTAATGCGAGTGTAGCGAAATGCTTGTGCTTCTAGTTCCGACAATGCAGTAATAACAAGTAATCTAACTAACAATTCCAAAACTACTGTCTTGTACACAGTGTAAGGGGATAAAGAATATGTACATAAGGATATATGAATGAGTGATGGTACAGAGCAGCATAGGCAAGATACAGTAGATGGTATCGAGTACAGTATGTACAAATGAGATGAGTATGTAAACAAAGTGGCATAGCTTAAAGTGGCTAGTGATACATGTATTACATAAGGATACAGTCGATGATATAGAGTACAGTATATACGTATGCATATGAGATGAATAATGTAGGGTAAGTAACATTATATAAGGTAGCATTGTTTAAAGTGGCTAGTGATATATTTACATCATTTCCCATCAATTCCCATTATTAAAGTGGCTGGAGTTGAGTCAGTGTCAGTGTGTTGGCAGCAGCCACTCAGTGTTAGTGGTGGCTGTTTAACAGTCTGATGGCCTTGAGATAGAAGCTGTTTTTCAGTCTCTCGGTCCCAGCTTTGATGCACCTGTACTGACCTCGCCTTCTGGATGATAGCGGGGTGAACAGGCAGTGGCTCGGGTGGTTGATGTCCTTGATGATCTTTATGGCCTTCCTGTGACATCGGGTGGTGTAGGTGTCCTGGAGGGCAGGTAGTTTGCCCCCGGTGATGCGTTGTGCAGACCTCACTACCCTCTGGAGAGCCTTACGGTTGAGGGCGGTGCAGTTGCCATACCAGGCGGTGATACAGCCCGCCAGGATGCTCTCGATTGTGCATCTGTAGAAGTTTGTGAGTGCTTTTGGTGACAAGCCAAATTTCTTCAGCCTCCTGAGGTTGAAGAGGCGCTGCTGTGCCTTCTTCACGATGCTGTCTGTGTGAGTGGACCAATTCAGTTTGTCTGTGATGTGTATGCCGAGGAACTTAAAACTTGCTACCCTCTCCACTACTGTTCCATCGATGTGGATAGGGTCAGTGTTCTGCCATGGCCAGCGAAGAGCCCGGATCTCAAACCCATTGTGCACGTCTGGGACCTGTTGGATTGGAGGGTGAGGGCTAGGGCCATTCCCCCCAGAAATGTCTGGGAACTTGCAGGTGCCTTGGTGGAAAAGTGGGGTAACATCTCACAGCAAGAAAAGGCAAATCTGGTGCAGTCCATGAGGAGGAGTTACACTGCAATACTTAATGCAGCTGGTGGCCACATCAGAGACGGACTGTTACTTGATTTTGACCCCCCCTTTGTTCAGGGACACATTATTCAATTTCTGTTGGTCACATGTCTGTGGAACTTGTTCAGCTTATGTCTCAGTTGTTGAATCTTGTTATGTTCATACAAATATTTACACATGTTAAGTTTGCTGAAAATAAACGCAGTTGACAGTGAGAGGACCTTTCTTTTTTTGCTGAGTTTACAAGGCAAGGCATTGCAACAACAACAAAAATATGCTGCATTCCAGTAAAAATCTCTGCTCCACCTGCTTGGGCCATATGTGATGTTGCTTCCAGCTTAGAGATCCAAGCCTATTCCCCACATTCTGGAGAAAGAGGGGGTAGAGAAGAAATGCTTTACTACCTTCTTGACCCTACCTATCCCGTTAGCGGGATAATTGTCATCAACAACCGCTGAATTGCAGAGCGCCACATTCAAATAATATTACTAAAAATATTTATATTCATGAAATCACAAGTGCAATATAGCAAAACACAGCTTAGTTTTTTGTTAATCCACCTGTCGTGTCAGATTTTGAAATTATGCTTTACAGTGAAAGCAATCCAAGTGTTTGTGTAAGATTATCGATCGCTTGACAAAACATTAAGTACACTTAGCATCAGGTAGCTTGGTCACTAAAATCAGAAAAGCAATCAAATTAATTGCTTATCTTTGATGATCCTCTGATGTTTTCACTCACGAGACTCCCAATTACACAATAAATGTTATTTTTGTTCCATAAAGATTATTTTTATATCCAAAATACCTCAGTTTGTTTGCCGCTTTACGTTCAGAAATCCACAGGTTCGAGCGGTCACGACAACGCAGACGAAAATTCCAAATAGTATCCGTGATGTCCACAGAAACATGTCAAACGTTTTTTTTATAATCAATCCTCAGGTTGTTTTTAAAATACATAATCGATAATATATCAACTGGCACGGTCTTTTTCAGTAGGAGAAGGAGAGAAGATGGCTGCCCAAGCTCTGTTGCACAAGCAAAACTCATGCAAACACCTGTTATCTTTCTCGCTCATTTTTCAAAATAAAAGCCTGAAACTATGTCTATGAACTATGAATAATTTTGCACGCCCAATTTTTCAGTTTTTGATTTGTTAAAAAAGTTTGAAATATCCAATAAATGTCGTTCCACTTCATGATTGTGTCCCACTTGTTGTTGATTCGTCACAAAAAAATACAGTTTTATATCTTTATGTTTGAAGCCTGAAATGTGGCAAAAGGTCGCAAAGTTCAAGGGGGCCGAATACTTTCGCAAGGCACTGTACCAACACAGTCATGGCGAAGTCATGACAATGCCACTTCCCCCTCAGGAGTTTGAAAAGAATGGGCATGGGCCCTCAGATCCTCAAAAAAGTTATACAGCTGCACCATTGAGAGTATCTGGACTGCCTGCATCACCGCTTGGTATGGCAACTGCCATGCAGGACCTCTATACCAGGTGATGTCAGAAGGCCCTAAAAAAGACTCCAGCCACCCAAGTCATATACTGTTCACTGTGCTACTGCATGGCAAGCGGTACCGATGCACCAAGTGTGGAACCAACAGGACCCTGAACAGCTTCTACCCTCAAGTTATGACTGTTAAATAGTTAACCAAATAGCTGCCCAGACTATCTGCATTGGCCCTTTTTGCACTAACTCTTCTGACTCCTCAAATATGCTGCTGCTACTGTTTATCATCTATCCGGTTGCCTAGTCACTTTATCCCTACCTCAATTACCTCGTATCCCTGCACATGGACTCTACAGGAACCCCGTGTATATAGCCTAGTTATCGTTACTCATTGTGTATTTATTCTATTTTTGTATATTTTTCTGTCTGCACGGTTGGGAATGGCCCGTAAGTAAGTGTTAAGTCAACACCTGTTATTTACAAAGCATGTGACAAATGAAACGTGATTTAATCATTAACCTTTTTGGGATAGGGGGCAGCATTTTCACTTTTGGATGAATAGCTTGCCCAGAGTGAACTGCCTCCTACTCTGTCCCATATGCTAATATATGCATATTATTATTAGTATTGGATAGAAAACACTCTGATGTTTCTAAAACTGTTTGTAGGATGTCTGTGAGTATAACAGAACTCATATGGCAGGCAAAAACCTGAGGAAAAATCTGTAGTTTTTCAAAGCTTGGCCTACCGAATACACATTGAGATATGGATAAAGTCACACTTCCTACGGCTTCCACTAGATGTCAACCGTCTTTAGAAACTTGAATGAGGATTCTACTATAAAGGAGGGGCTCATGAGACCTGTTTGAGTAATTGGTCTGGCATAGTGCCTTGGTCTCATGATGCGCGTTCCTGACAGAGTTACGTCTTGTTCCAGTGCTTTTTCTGAAGACAAAGGAATTCTCCGGTTGGAACATTATTGATGTTTTATGAAAAAAAACATCCTAAAGATTGATTCCATACATCGTTTGACATGTTTCTAAAGGACTGTAACGGAACTTTTCGAGTTTTTGTCTGGACGAAATGCTCGCGCTTCGTGAAGATGGATTACTGGGCTGAACACGCAAACAACAAGTGGCTATTTGGACATAATGATGGATTTAATGGAACTTCATGGAACAAATCAGTCATTTATTGTCAAACTGGGATTCCTGGGAGTGCCTTCTGATGAAGATCAAAGGTAAGTGAATATTTATGGTGTTGTTTCTAACTTTGTTGACTCCAAAATGACGGATATTCCTCTGGCTGTTTTGGGTTCTGAGTGCCGTTCTCAGATGATGCTTTTTCCGTAAAGTTCTTTTGAAATCTGACACAGCGGTTGCATTAAGGAGAAGTCTATCTTTAATTCTGTGAATAACAGTTGTATCTTTTATCAATGTTTATTGTGAGTATTTCTGCAAAATCACCAGATGTTTTGGAATCAAAACATTACTGCACGTAACGCACCAATGTAAACTGAGATTTTTGGATATAAATATGCACATTATCGAACAAAAAATACATGTATTGTGTAACATGATGTCCTATGAGTGTCATCTGATGAAGATCATCAAAGGTTAGTGATTAATTTAATCTATATTTCTGCCGCTGGAAAAATGGCTGTGTTTTTTTCCGAATTGGCTATGACCTAACATAATCATATGTTGTGCTTTCGCTGTAAAGCATTTTTGAAATCGGACACGATGGGTAGATTACCGTAATTTCCGTACTATAAGCCGCTACTTTTTTCCCACGCTTTGAACCTCGCGGTTTATACAATGACGTGGCTAATTTATGGATTTTTCACGCTTTCACAAGATTCATGCCGCCAAAAAACTGAGCACCGTCACATAGTGTGACGTAAATCGAGCGCGCTCAAACTTCCCATCATTCTGATTACGGTAGTCATTTTATCACCCTCATCATGGCAAAGACACGGAGAAATGCATATGATGCAGCTTTCAAGTTGAAGGCGATCGATCTGGCTGTTGGAAAAGGAAATAGAGCTGCTGACAGCGTGGAGAATTGTCAAAAAATCATCAACGGGTTTTGAAAGGCTGGACTGCTGCGTGTTGAAGAGGGCAGCGATCCAACATCAGATGAAGCAATTTTGAGGCTATTCAACTCCGACACCGAAGGAGATGACTTCAGTGCTTTCAGTGCACAGGAGGAGGAAGATAGTGACCAATGACTTTCTTGGTAGGCTACTTTCTAGGTAGGCTACTGACCAATGACTTTCTTGGTAGCCTACTGTTTACTGCTATTTTTGTATTTTTTGTTACAAGCCGTGTTTAGTTTAAAAGCCTATTTATTTTTGTTACAAGCCGTGTTTAGTTTAACCTCTCTGATCTCCCAAACCCGGATCCGGTATCGTGACTACAGCCTCAAGCTCATTACCATAACGCAACGTTAACTATTCATGAAAATCGCAAATGAAATGAAATAAATATGCCATCTCTCAAGCTTAGCCTTTTGTAAACAACACTGTCATCTCAGATTTTTCAAAATATGCTTCTCAACCATAGGAAAACAATAATTTGTGTAAAAGTAGCTAGCTAGCGTAGCATTTAGCGTTAGCATTAGCGTTAGCATCCAGCACGCAACATTTCAACAAAAACATAAAAGCCTTCAAATAAAATCATTTACCTTTGAAGAACTTCTGATGTTTTCAATGAGGATACTCTCAGTTAGATAGCAGATGCTCAGTTTTTCCAAAAAGATTCTTTGTGTATTAGAAATAGCTCCGTTTTATACATCACATTTGGCTACCAAAAAAACCCGAAAATTCAGTCCTCAAAACGCGAACTTTTTTCCAAATTAACTACATAATATCGACTGAAAACATGGCAAACGTTGTTTAGAATCAATCCTCAAGGTGTTTTTCACATATCTCTTCAATGATATATCGTTCATGGAAGCATGGTTTCTCCCCTCTATCAAATGGAAAAATACTTGCACCTGGCTTTGCGCACCAGTTTCGACGCAGGACACCAGGCGGACACTTGGAAAATGTAGTCTCTTATGGTCAATCTTCCAATGATATGCCTACAAATACGTCACAATGCTGCCGACATCTTGGGGAAACGGCAGAAGGTCTAAGCTTATTCCTGTCGCATTCACAGCCATATGAGGAGACATTAGAAAACAGAGCTTCAGAAATTCTGCTAATTTCCTGGTTGACGTATCATCTTGGTTTCGCCTGTAGAATGAGTTCTGGGGCACTTACAGACAAAATCTTTACAGATTCTGAAACTCCAGAGTGTTTTCTTTCCAAAACTGTCAAGAATATGCATAGTCGAGCATCTTTTTGTGACAAAATATCGCGCTTAAAACGGGAACGTTTTTTATCCAAAAATGAAATAGCGCCCCTAGAGATGCAACAGGTTAAAGGCTGTGTAAAGTTCATTTGTTTCAATGTACCGGTAGGCACCTGCGGCTTATAGACATGTGCGGCTTATTTATGTACAAAATACATATATTTTTTTTAATTCAGTGGGTGTGGTTTATATTCAGGTGCCCTTAATAGTCCAGAAATTACGGTAACAAGATGTTTATCTTTCATTTGCTGTATTTGACTTGTTAATGTGTGAAAGTAACATATTTCTAAAAAATATTTTTGAATTTCGCACGCTGCCTTTCCAGAGGAATGTTGTCGAGGGGTTCCGCTAGTGGAACGCCTGCGCTAGAAAGGTTCAAATCGATCCAGGCACATTGAAGGTATTGAGCTTTGAATCTGCTTTCGTTTCGAATCATGCAAAGTAATGACCTGAGTGGAGACTGGATCCAGTTAAGCTGTCCCACTTCCTCTATGCTCTGGCTGTAATTAGAAGACTATGTAATGAAAGAGGTCTTTGAATGTGTTTGGGGTGCCATTTATGTTACAACTCCTAATCTTGACCTTTGGAAAGACCTTAGGTTCCATAATGGTAAGAAGTCTAAAATTATCCCATGGGATGGAGAAATTCTAATCTCTTTCTCTCTCTCTCTCAAACAGATCATTTGAATGCAATACTGTTTTGCATTCAACTTTTTCCCTAACCTAAGTATGCTGCATTGCCAACGAATTCTGAAACTTTGTCTACTCATAAAATAAATGAACAACAGTAGGCCTACTTGCAGTAATAGTCTACACCCTTCAATTCAAAAGTCTGTTCACTTGTTAAATTCTACTGTATATTATAAACCCTGTCATCTGCATAGAGCAAAAATGGTGAAATTATTATAGCCTATCTAATAGGCCCAATTAAATGAGAGATGTGTATGGTAATTTGTTTTATGGCTCATGGACTCATCATGGCCAGAAAAGGTGAGGAATTTGTTCTGCAATGGTTATGTAATACGTGTTATGCTAAATATTGCCTACTCAAGAAATTTGACATTACAGTATTCAGACGTAGCCTACAAACTTCAATGGAAAATGTAAAAGGCTGTTCTAGCGCTAAACTGCGCTTTGGATCGGATCGCATGAAAGGTTTTAACATGTATTTTTCTCACATTTTCAAATGAGGCCTGAGTAGCTTAGTTTCACTGCCAAAAATAAAATAAAACCATCTAGTGTTCAGAGAAATAACAACAAAATCTACAGCTAGTCTAGTCAACTAATTAACATCCAATCACATGAACCTTTCTAGGGCAGGCGTTCCGCTAGCGGAACCCCTCGACAACATTCCGCTGAAAAGGCAGCGCGCAAAATTCAAAAATATTTTTCCGAAATATGTAACTTTCACACATTAACAAGTCCAATGCAGCAAATGAAAGATAAACATCTTGCTAATCTACCCATGGTGTCTCATTTGATTATGTTAGGTCATAGCCAAGTCAAAAAAACACACAGCCATTTTTCCAGCCAAAGATAGGAGTCACAAAAAAGCAGAACTATAGATAAAATGAATCACTAACCTTTGATGATCTTCATCAGATGACACTCATAGGACATCATAATACACAATACATGTATGTTTTGTTCGATAATATGCATATTTATATCCAAAAATGTCAGTTTACATTGGTGCGTTAGGTGCAGTAACAAAACATCCGGTGATTTTGCAGAAATACTCATAATAAACATTGATAAAAAATACAACTGTTATTCACAGAATTAAAGATAGACTTCTCCTTAATGCAACCGCTGTGTCAGAGTTCAAAAAAACTTTACAGAAAAAGCATAATCTGAGAACGGCGCTCAGAACCCAATCCAGCCAGAGAAATATCCGACATTTTGGAATCAACAGATGTTAGAAACAACACCATAAATATTCACTTACCTTTGATGATCTTCATCAGAAGGCACTCCCAGGAATCCCAGTTCGACAATAAATGATTGATTTGTTCCATAAAGGTCCAATAAGTCCATAATTTATGTCCAAATAGCCATTTGTTGTTAGCGTGTTCAGCCCAGTAATCCATCTTCATGAGGCGCAGAGCACTTCGTCCAGACAAAAACTCGAAAAGTTCCGTTACAGTCATTTAGAAACATGTCAAACGATGTATGGAATGAATCTTTAGGATGTTTTTAACATAAAACATCAATAATGTTCCAACCGGAGAATTCCTATGTCTGAAGAAAAGCACTGGAATGAGAGGTTGCCAGACCACTGACTCAAACAGTTCTCATGAGCTCCTCCTTTATAGTAGATTCCTCATTCAAGTTTCTAAAGTTGGTTGACATCTAGTGGAAGCCGTAGGAAGTGCATCTTTATCCATATCCCACTGTGTATTCGGTAGGCCAAGCTTTGAAAAACTACAAACCTCAGATGTCCCACTTCCTGGTTGGATTTTTCTCAGGTTTTCGCCTGCCATATGAGTTCTGTTATACTCACAGACATCATTCAAACAGTTTTAGAAACTGAGTTTTTTCTATCCAATACTAATAATAATATGCATATATTAGCATCTGGGACAGAGTAGGAGGCAGTTCACTCTGGGCACGCTATTCATCCAAAAGTGAAAATGCTGCCCCCTATCCCAAAAAGAGTTAACCGTTACTCTCTTGCGGGAATTCCATTAATGGTCCATATGTAGCCAAACGTAGCTGCTGCTCATGTTGGTATCTGTACTGATGGTGGAGACATAGTGGTGTGGTAAAGCGCGTTCAAGCAGTTGCTCCCAACGCCACTTGGGTGCACTGCAGCATACACCGAGAGGCTCTTGCTGCCAAGGGAATGCCTGACAGCTTGAAAGACGTTTTGGACACTACAGTGAAAATGGTTAACTTTGTTAAAACAAGGCCCCTGAACTCTCATGTATTTTCTACAATATGCAATAAAATGGGCAGCGACCAAATAACGCTTTTACTGAACATCATTTTCACAGTAAACTGACTTGCCTAGTAAAATGAAATTAGACACTATTTTAAAGATACAATTCTCCTTAATCCAACCACAGTGTCTGATTTCAAAAAAGCTTTTCGGCGAAAGCAGAACATATCATTATGTTAGGTCAGCAACTAGTCACAGAAAGCATACAGCGATTTTCCAACCAAAGAGAGGAGTCACAAAAAGCAGAAATAGAGATTAAATTAATCACTAACCTTTGATATTCTTCATCAGATGACACTCCCGGGACAACATGTTACACAATACATGTATGTTTTGTTCGATCAAGTTCATATTTATATCCGAAAACCTGGCTTTGCCTCCAAAAAATACCTTGAATTTGCACAGAGCCACATACATGTATATCTACAGAAATACTCATAATAAACATTGATAAAAGATACAAGTGTTATTCACAGATTTAAAGATATACTTCTCCTTAATGCAACCGCTGTGTCAGATTTCAAAAAATCTTTACGGAAAAAGCAAACCATGCAATAATCTGATTACAGCGATCAGAGACCAAAACAACCCAAAAAGAGCCATTTTGGAGTCAACATAAGTCAGAAATAGCATTATAAATATTCACTTACGTTTGATGATCTTCATCAGAATGCACTCCCAGGAATCCCAGTTCCACAATAAATGTTTGATTTGTTCCATAAAGTCCATTATTTATGTCCAAATAACTCCTTTTGGTTCGGGCGTTCAGTACACAATCTAAACTCAAGATGCGCGGGTCCAGGCAAAAGTTCAGACGAAAAGTCATATTACAGTCCGTAGAAACATGTCAAAAGATGTATAGAATCAATCTTTAGGATGTTTTTAACATAAATCTTCAATAATGTTCAAACCGGAGAATTCCTTTGTCTTCAGAAAAGCAATGGAACGCGAGCTACCTCTCATGTGAATGCGCGTGACAAGCTCGTGGCACTCTGTCAGACCACTGACTCAAGAGCCCTTATGAGCCCCTCCTTTATAGTAGAAGTCTCAAACGAGTTTCTAAAGACTGTTGACATCTAGTGGAAGCCTTAGGAAGTGCAAAATTACCCCATAGACACTGTGTATTCGATAGGCCAAGAGTTCAAAAACTACAAACCTCAGATTCCCCACTTCCTGGTTGGATTTTTCTCAGGTTTTTGCCTGCCATATGAGTTCTGTTATACTCACGCACATCATTCAAACAGTTGTAGAAACTTCAGAGTGTTTTCTATCCAATAATAGGCATATATTAGCAACTGGGACTGAGTAACAGGCAGTTTACTCTGGGCACGCTTTTCATCCAAACGTGAAAATGCTGCCCCCTAGCCATAAGAAGTTTTAACCAACAATGCAGTTTTTCGAAAATACCAAAAAAAGTAAGAGATGAGAATAACAAACGATTAAAGAGCAGCAGTATATAACAATATCGGGGCTATATACAGGGGGTACTGGTACAGAGTCAATGTGCGGGCCCTGGTGTTGAGCTATTTGAGGTAATATGTACATGTAGGTAGAGTTATTAAAGTGGTTATGCATAGATGATAACAGAGAGTAGCAGCAGCGTTCAGGGGGGGGGGGAGTAAGCATTTGATTAGCTGTTTAGGAGTCTTATGGCTTGGGGGTAGAATCTATTTAAATCCTCTGGCGATGGTGGATCCATGATGGAGCTCACCAATAAAGCAACCAAAAAATCTCCTACGATCGCAAATATTGCCACAAAGTAAAATACATTGATACTGTATTGATACTACACCTTGACTTTGACATTGGCACGTTTCTGATGTGAAGGAATGTTTCTGACTGTGGGAGGGAGTAAGGAAGGGAAGGAGGGATGAGGTGAAAGAGGGAGACAGAAGAGAGGAATTGTGGGTGGCTGGGTACTGCTATGGCACTGAAAGGGGGGGGGGGGGGTAATTCTTCCTACAACATTGGTCTCGCTTCACGGAGAAAGAAAATAGGCGCAGAGGGAGGGGGTTAAAAAATTACATTTCATGGCCTGAGTCAGACAGAGCATGAGGTAGGAATAGTTGGTCTGTATGTGTGTGTGTCTCTGTGAGTGAGTGTGTGTGCGCGCAAGTTTTGAAGGCTTCACAATGGCAGAGGTTGAGGGGGGGGGCTTATGGTATCAGAGTCTAAAAAATCTGCATGTGGAAAAAAGAGACCCCTCTTCAACTGTGTTGATTGTAGTCTATCAACATAATTAGCAACAAAGAAATGACAAAAAAATTGTATTTTCAAATCATGTTGCTGTTTGTTCTTTACCATGTCAATTTAAGAGGATCCTTAATGTTGCTCAGTGTCTTTACGGGCCACTAGGAATAAAGTACATTGATGCATTTATTTTCCCAATTGGTAAACAGTTGAAGTAGAGGTGGGGAAATAGCAGGTAAATGGTAGAAATGTATTAATCTGAAAACTGGTTAAAATCTCAATGATAGCATTACATGATCTTTCCTATGCCACAGAGAATGAAGACTATCAAACTAGGTGGTTAAAGCTAACTTCGATCAGACTATCATCACACATAATGTGATAAAGTAGAATTCCATAGAGAAATGTGGCCAGTTCTTACGATATATCATCAATTTGCATTTGTGGCGACTCCCCCTTTTAGTGCTCACCCGATTAGCACACACACCAAACTGCACGCTTTCTCTACCACACACACCCACCAAACTGCACGCTTTCTCTACCACACACACGCACCAAAATAATTTTAAGAGTATCTGGAGTGTGTTTGGTCTCCTCCATACTCAGACCTCTCTCATTGTTTCCTTTATTCACACTCATTACCATCCAACTTGTAGTCAACCACTCTCTTCTGCTCCCTCTCTCGCTGACCCGCCCTCTCTCTCTTTCTCTGCCCCACCCCCTCTCTCCTCCTCTTGCGTGTTTTGTCCTCAGCCAGTTGCTCTCCCTTCTCCTCGCCCTCTCACTTTCATTCCATCTTTTCTCCCTGTCTCCCTCCTCTCTGTCGCTCTCTTTAGGACTCTTTTTTTGTCATCTGTGGCAGCCCCTCTTTCAAGAGAACTGTCAGCCTCTCTCAAAGGCCTTTGTGTTCTGCCTTTCTTTCCCTAATTTGGTTTGCCCAAAACCCTTTCCCATAGCATGGCTGTCTCGCCCCTTTCTCCCACCTACCCCTCTTCTCTCTCTCTTTTTCACTCTGCCCGTCTTCAATAAATTATTCCAGGGGGAACACTATGGAAACAAACCTACATTCGCAAAGTATTCAGACCCCTTGTCTTTTTCCACATTTTGTTATGTTGCAGCCTTATTTTAAAATTGATTAAATAAAACAATTCCCTCATCAATCTACATTGATGAGGTTTTAAGATTTGTTTGCAAATTCATAAAAAAAATAAAAAAAAAAACAGAAACCTTATTTAAATAAGTATTCAGACACTTTGCTATGAGACTCGAAATGGAGCTCCGGTGAATCCTGCTTCCATTGATCATCCTTCAGATGTTCCTACAACTTGATTGGAGTCCACCTGTGGTAAATTCAATTGATTGGACATGATTTTGAAAGGGCACACACCAGTCTATATAAGGTCCCACAGTTGACAGTGCATGTCAGAGCAAAAACCAAGCCACAAGGTCAAATTAATTGTCTGTAGAGCTCCAAGACAGGATTGTGTTGAGGTACAGATCTGGGGAAGGGTTTCAAAAAATTTCTGTAGCATTGAAGGTCCCCAAGAGCACAATGGCCTCCATTATTCTTAAATGGAAGAAGGTTGGAACCACCAAGACTCTTCCTAGAGCTAGCCGCCCAGCCTAACTGAGACATCGAGGGAGAAGGGCCTTGGTCAGGGAGGTGACAATGAACCAGATGGTCACTCTGGCTCCAGAGCTAGTCTGAGGAGATTGGAGAACCTTCCAGAAGGACAAACATCTCTGCGAGAATTCCACTCCAGACCAGACGGAACCCACTCCTCAGTAAGGCACATGACAGCCCACTGGGAGTTCGCCAAAAGACACCTAAACAACTCTCAAACCAAGAGAAACAAGATTCTCCGGTCTGATGAAACCATGATTGAACTCTTTGCCTTAATGCCTAGCATCACGTCTGGAGGAAACCTGGAACCATCCCTATGGTAAGCGTGGTGGTGGCAGTGTCATGCTGTGGGGAATTCTTTCAGCTGCAGGGACTGGGAGGATCGAGGGAAAGATGAATGTAGAAAAGTACTTCGTATTGTTCGCTTGCTCCTCATCTCAGGTGGACATGTGGTTTCAATCAGACGTTCGCCAGACCCCTTCACTCGCTTTCTCTTCCTTCCTTCCTTCCTTCCTTCCTTCCTTCCTTCCTTCCTTCCTTCCTTCCTTCCTTCCTTCCTTCCTTCCTTCCTTACTTCCTTCCTTACTTCCTTCCTTCCTTCCACCTCTATCCCCTTCTCATTATCCCCCTATACAGTACTACCCTTTACTCTCTTCCAATCAATCCTCCTATTTCTTCTCCCACTCCTTCCCCTTCTGTCTCTTTCCCAACACTCTCCTCGGCCCATCTTTCAGATGTCACCTCACTCTCCTCCCTCCGACTCTCTCCGCCTTCCTCATGGCTCACATTTAATGTTGCGAAAGAGAAGAAAGAAAGAGATATGTGGGAAGGAGAGGGAGAGAGAGAGAGAGAGAGCGGGAGATAATGGGCCAATGAAGAGGTGAGGAAAAGTGACTCTACCTCACTTTACCTCAGCTCTTCATGGGCCCATTATCTCCCCCCCCCTCTCTCTCTCTCCCTTTCTCTCTCCCTTTCCTTCCCACATATCTCTTTCTTTCTTCTCTTTCGCAACATTAAATGTGACTCACCACCTGGATTCGGTATTATGTAGCAACATGTGAAATGGTGTTTTCTACATTGGATAAAAGTAGAGACTCAGAGCTACAAAATGGTATATCACACTGCAGTTGAGGAACAATGGGAAAGTAATTCTGCCTTGAAAGTTGATCCATTTGTAAACTCACTTTTGAGAAAATCGCCTTTGAGTGTTTTGGTATCTAGTGAAGAGCACTTCTATATCTACACCCATTCAGCATCGTTCACACCATCTTAAGCATTAGCCCTACGTTCAAACGGTTCTCCTGTGAAGTCACGACTTGCGACATACGCCTAGTTTCCTGAATCGGGTCACAAATGTGTGTGCTGTCAATACAGCGTGTGTTGTCTTTTAGTACCATGCCCCACCATCCCACCACTTTGAGAAACACTTGGATTTTGGCCTAACCGGGTACAATATCTGCTGCCACACTCCCAGCCCTATTCCTGGTGAAGTGGAGCAATGTGCGGAAGAGGAGCTTTTCAGATTCTGGTTCCCAGCCCTAGTTCCGTGTCCCAGCTGTGAGGGGTTTGACGGTTGGCTGAGTTCAGTCCGCAATGACAACCTCTCCCCTTCACTGCTGGATGGAGGTACTGGGAATCAAAGGGGAGGACAGCCGATTTGGAGAGAACAGGGGACTAATTTTCTATCATTGATTTTCTGTCAGAGTCAAACCCGCCCACCCCCAAGGGGGGATGAAAGTGGTGTATAACTACTTTACCATTTTGCAGTATACTATAGAACTATACTACACATTGTAGCATCCCTCGATTATGTAGTGCTTACTTTAGAATTGTTTAGTATACTGTCGAATACTATAGTACACACTGTAATATCCCCTCGATCATGTGGTGCTTAAAATAAAATGTTGTAGTATACTATAGTACACACTGTAGTATCTCTTGATCA
Source organism: Oncorhynchus mykiss (assembly GCF_013265735.2). Taxonomy (NCBI): domain Eukaryota; kingdom Metazoa; phylum Chordata; class Actinopteri; order Salmoniformes; family Salmonidae; genus Oncorhynchus; species Oncorhynchus mykiss. Next base: position 1,181,690 of record NC_048584.1, read on the forward strand.
TGTAGGGCCCAATTCTGACTTAGGAAATGTATGCCTTTCTTATGCAAGTGTAACAGTATAGACTTTACGTCGGTCCCCTCGCCCCAACCTGGGCGCGAACCAGGGACGCTCTGCGCACGTCAACAGTCACCCTGGAAGCATCGTTACCCAGGGGAACCACTACTTCAAGGTCTCAGAGGAAGTGATGTCACCGATTGAAACGCCACTAGCGCGCACCACCGCTAACTCGCTAGCCATTTCACATCGGCTACACAAGCCTTTCCTATGCACATCTCAATATTCGGTATTCAGACCTTATGATGGTGCATAATGAGCTTTGCAGGTGTGGTTCTGTTGCGTTTTCAGTACATTTATCTTACCTTTTAATTCGAATTCTGTCGACTGACAGAGAGAGAATGGGTTCAGAATATAGGCATCAATGTAAGAAAGCCATCTAAATATATGCATATTCGTCTCCATTTCAGCACCAACTGGCAGATTTAAAAGCACTCTGATCTTGTAGATTATTAAGGCACATTTTTGGGTTCAGAAAGCATACATCAATCTTTTTTGTTTTTTTGTTTGGAGAGCCCTTACACGCAAAATATCTTGATGAATCAAAAATACAGTGACTTGATTCCTTCTGAAAGTTGTCATATTCAAGTTCCATCCATGAAATGTTGTAAGGTGGAACCAAGTGCATAATAGGGATGGAACAATAGTCCTATAAATCTACCCAAATCCTCACTAATCATGGAACTGTATGACACCGGTCCAGTCATTGTGAACCGTGCGCCTGGCTTCAGGTTTAACCTGCTACGTGCGGTCTGTGTTTTATAATGATACAAATGCATGTCCCAAATTACTGCACTACGTTAGCCTAATATCATCCACTAATGCTAGTGACCCTCAGGAACAACTACACAGATGTGACAGACGAAAGAAAGGTAAACAGAATGATGCAAAATGGAAGCTACGAATGGAATAAAACGAACACCAAAGTGACAGTTATACATGTGTGGGTATTACTAATGGCGGCTCCTGATAGAAGATTTTTTTTTTTACATGATACAAATTGTAAAATGAAATGGAGAACATACATATATCAACTTGACGGGTTCAGCCAATAGCTTGGGTCTCCAAATTTCATCCACACAAAATATGATTTTCAGTTTGCACCCATATGACTGGGTTCACATTAATCTCCAGTGATCATCAGGTAAAATCATAAACAATTTCTATGTGTATTTACAATCCCTTTCTCCAAATGGATAACAAAAAAAGTTTTATTGTCACACACAGAATAGGTGCAGTGAAATGTGATGTTTTACAGGGTCAGCCATAGTAATACGACAACCCGGGAGCAAATTAGGTTTAAGTGCCTTGCTCAAGGGCACATCGACAGATTTTTCACCTTGTCGGCTCAGGTATTTGAAGTGACCTTTTGGTTACTGGCCCAATGCTCAAACCTCTAGGTAACCTGCCACCCTAATTATTAATTCACCTAGCTCTTATCAATTTATAGATTACATTGTTGGAGATTTCTGTTACTTCCATCGAAAAAAATTAAGTATATGTGTAATGATGAGTCAGAAGCAGGTGAAATGTTTTAATAAATCAACAAAACCAAGAACACGACACTAACATAAGGCAGTACGCCAAGACACAATAACTACCAACTGGTGAGTGAACCTGGGAGGGTGACATATAAAGGGGAGAAATGATGAAGGTAAAGGAGTCCAGGTGTGAATCATAATGATTCACAGGTGCACATAATGATGAGTGCCAGGTGTGTGTAATGATGGACCCCAGGACCGATGGTTAGTACTCTGGTGACATCGTACGCCGGAGGGGAGGAATACGGCGTGTCTGTAGACACACCCCCGCCACATTTCTTAGCTGTCCACCCCGAATGAATAGCAGGTGAATAGCATGCTATTCTCATGCTTAAGTTCAAAGTCAGGGAGAAAAGTGCATTAAAAGGGAATTACGTTCCATTTACACGTGCTTACACTACCATTCAAAAGTTTGGGGTCACTTAGAAATGTCCTTTTTGAAAGGAAAGCACATTTTTGGTCCATTAAAATAACATCAAATTGATCAGAAATACAGTGTAGACATTGTTAATGTCTACACAGACGCAAAGTTCCTCTGTCCAGTGTCTGTGTTCTTAATCTTTTATTGGCCAGTCTGAGATATGTATTTTCTTTGCAACTCTGCCTAGAAGGCCAGCATCCTGGAGTCGCCTCTTCACTGTTGACGTTGAGACTGGTGTTTTGCGGGTACTATTTAATGAAGCTGCCAGTTGAGGACTTGTGAGACATATTTTTCTCAAACTAGACACTAATGTACTTGTCCCCTTGCTCAGTTGGGCCTCCCACTCTTCTTTCTATTCTGGTTAGAGCCAGTTTGCACTGTTCTGTGAAGGGAGTACTACACAGCATTGTACGAGATCTTCAGTTTCTTGGAAATTTCTTGCATGGAATATCCTTAATTTCTCAGAATGCTGAATAGGCTGACGAGTTTCAGAAGAAAGTTATTTGTTTCTGGCCATTTTGAGCCTGTAATCGCACCCACAAATGCTGATTCTTCAGATACTCAACTAGTCTAAAGAAGGCCAGAAGGCCATCCCCTTCCACGGGACGGTTGAGCTAACGCAGGCTAATGCGATTAGCTTGAGGTTGTAAGTAACAAGAACATTTCCCAGGATATAGACATATCTGATATTGGTAGAAAGCTTACATTCTTGTCAATCTAACTGCACTGTCCAATTTACAGTAGCTGTTACAGTGAAATAATACCATGCTCTTGTTTGAGGAGAGTACACGATTTCGAGAATGAAAAGTTATTCATTAGCAAATTAGGCACATTTGGGCAGTCCTGACAAAATGACACTATATGTTATAGCTGGGACCCTTTGGATGACAAATCAGAGGAAGATTTTCAAAAAGTAAGTGAATATTTAATCGCTATTTGTGAATTTATGAAACCTGTGCTGGTGTAAAAATATTTTGATGTGGGGTGCTGTCCTCAAACAATCGCATGGCATGTTTCGCTGTAATAGTTACTGGAAATTGGACAGTGCAGTTAGATTAACAAGAATTTAAGCTTTCAACCGATATAAGACTAGCTAGAGCTAGGACAACGTGCCCCGACAAATTGGTGCACGTTGTCCTAGCAAATTGAGGCTTTCTGAGGGTATAGTGTGGTAATATTGATCATATATGCACATTATATATGATATACAGTACATACCTCACATGTGTTCCGTAATAAGACTAAGCTATTAGCCCACTAAAATGTTTATCTGACTCCATAAAGATAATGAATATATACAAGTGGGTATTTGGCAATACTGACATTAACAAAGCATTATTCTAAGCATGATCAAAGAGAGAAAGAGAGAGAGAGAGAAAGAAACCATGGCTTGTAACATGGCCCATAGCTCATGGGAGTGGGAGAGAAAAATAAAAGTAAGTATCTCACCAGCCCAGGTCAGGAACATAAAAGAAAGAGACAATGAATCTAAGACTTTTTATGACATATGTCATAATCAAAGTTATTGACCAATAGAATTACTGTAATGTTAACCACCAATCAGATATCAAACCTACAGACCTGTAAAGACAACAGAGTGGAGAGATAATACTCAATATTAAGAAGGTGCACACTGTAGATAATAACAATTGCAGAATAAATTCCTCACTTTTTCTGGCTGTGAGTTTATATTCCTGTATAGCCATACACCCAATTACCATACGCATCTCTTTGCATCCGACACAGTGCACGGTTTACAACATACAGTAGAATTTAACAGGTTAAAAGGCCTTCACATTCAAGTGTGTAGGCTACCAATGTAAGTATGCCTTTTTTTTCAGAGTAGACAATGTTTTAGAATTCACGGGCAGCATATTTAGGTTAGGGAAAAAGAGAATGCAAAATATTATTGCATTCAAACGATCTGTTTACAGATCCACTCCAGACCTGACTGCCCTTGACCAGCACAAAAACATCCTGTGGCGTACTGCATTAACATCGAATAGCCCCCGTGATATGCAACTTTTCAGGGAAGTTAGGAACCAATATACACAGGCAGTTAGGAAAGCTAAGGTTAGCTTTTTCAAACAGAAATTTGCATCCTGTAGCACAAACTCAAAAATGTTCTGGGACACTCCAAAGTCCATGGAGAATAAGAGCACCTCCTCCCAGCTGCCCACTGCACTGAGGCTAGGAAACATTGTCACCACCAATAAATCCACTATAATTGAGAATTTCAATAAGCATTTTTCTGCGGCTGGCCATGCTTTCCACCTGGCTACCCCTACCCCTGGTCAACTGCCCTGCACCCCCCACAGCAACTCGCCCAAGCCTCCCCATTTCTCCTTCACCCAAATCCAGATAGATAATGTTCTGAAAGAGCTACAAAATCTGGACCCCTACAAATCAGCCGGGCTTGACAATCTGGACCATCTCTTTCTAAATGTATCTCTCGAAATTGTTGCAACCCCTATTACTAGCCTGTTTAACCTCTCCGTCGTATCGTCTGAGATTCCCAAAGATTGGAAAGCTTCCGCGATCATTCCCCTCTTCAAAGGGGGAGACACTCTAGACCCAAACTGCTACAAACCTATGCCTATCCTATCCTGCCTTTATAAGGTCTTCGAATGCCAAGTTAAACAACAGATTACCGACTGTTTCGAATCCCACTGTACCTTCTCCGCTATGCAATCTGGTTTCAGAGCTGGTCATGGTTGCACCTCAGCCACGCTCAAGGTCCTAAACGATATCATAACTGCCATTGATAAGAGACATTATTACTGTGCAGCCGTATTCATCGAACTGGCCAAGGCTTTCGACTCTGTCAATCACCATATTTTTATCGGCAGACTAAACAGCCTTGATTTCTCAAATGACTGCCTCGCCTGGTTCACCAACTACTTCTCTGATAGAGTTCAGTGTGTCAAATCAGAGGGCCTGTTGTCTGGACCTCTGGCAGTCTCTATGGGTGTGCCACAGGGTTCAATTCTCAGGCCGACTCTCTTATCTGAATACATCAATGATGTCGCTCTTGCTGCTGGTGATTCTCTGATCCACCTCTACGCAGACGACACCATTCTGTATACTTCTGACCCTTCTTTGGACACTGTGTTAACTAACCTCCAGATGAGCTTCAATGCCATACAATCCTCCTTCCGTTGCCTCCACCTGCTCTTACATGCAAGTAAAACTAAATGCATGCTCTTCAAACGATCGCAGCCCGCACCTGCCCACTACTCTGGACGGCGCTGACTTAGAATATGTGGACAACTACAAATACCTAGGTGTCTGGTTAGACTGTAAATTCTCCTTCCAGACTCACATTAAGCATCTGCAATCCAAAATTAAATCTAGAATCGGCTTCCTATTTCGCAACAAAGCATCCTTTACTCATTCTGCCAAACATACCCTCGTAAAACTGACCATCCTGCCGATCCCCGACTTTGGCGATGTCATTTACAAAATTGAATGCAGTCTATCACAGTGCCATCCGTGCTGCCAATGACTGGAATGAACTGCAAAAATCACTGGAGACAAGCTGGAGACTCATATCTCCCTCACTAGCTTTAAGCACCAGCTGTCAGAGCAGCTCACAGATCATTGCACCTGTACATAGCCCATCTGTAAATGGCCCATCCATCTACCTCATCCCCATACTGTATTTATTTATCTTGCTCCTTTGCACCCCAGTATCTCTACTTGCACATTTATCTTCTGCACAACAATCACTCCAGTGTTTAATTTGTATATTGTATTTCTTCACCACCATGGCCTGTTTTTTGCCTCACCCCCCTTATCCTACCTCATTTGCAAACACTATATATAAACTTTTTCTACTTTATTATTGACAGTATGTTTGTTTATTCCATGTGTAACTCTGTGTTGTTGTTTGTGTCTCACTGCTTTGCTTTATCTTGGCCAGGTCGCAGTTGTAAATGAGAACTTGTTCTCAACTAGCCTACCTGGTTAAATAAAGGTGAAATAAAAATAAAATAATAAAATCTCCCTTTAGATACTGTCTTGGCCCAACTCCAATACTTCCAAACTATACAGCAAATAAGGGTGTTACTGTCGCCATAAAAGGTGAATGATCCAGGCAAAGTTCTAATGCTTGTTCACGTATGGACAGTTTTAAGACAGGTCAGATATACAGTGCCTTCAGAAAGTATTTACTCTACGTTTTGCTGTGTTAATGCCTGAATTCAAAACTGATTAATTACATGTTTGAAGTGTTTGCACATTTATTGTAAATGAAATACAGAAATATCTAATTTACATAAGTATTCACACCCTTGAGTCAATACTCTGTAGAAGCACCTTTGGTGGGGATTACATCATCTTGGGTATGCACTGTATCTATCAGCTTTGCACACCTGGATTTTGGTATTTTCTCCCATTCTTTGCAGATGTTCTCAAGCTCTGTTAAAACACTATAAACTGTGAGTACGCATGGTCTTGTTGGAGGATAAGGACATTCTCACTTAAAGTTGTGTTTTTATAAATGGCAACTTTTGCGTGCAAATTGGCGCACGCATGTTTTGTGCATACAAAGGGTTTATAAATGAGGCCCAAGTATACTACAATCACGTCCGTAAAACACTATAGGGAATACTACAGTAAAGGCAGCAAACACATGAATATTATAGCACACTACAGTCATATTCGCAAAAACACTACATGTAAATACTAGTCAAGTCTGCAAAAACACAACAGTGAATACCATAGTATCCTACAGTAATGACCACAAAAACATGACGCTAATTACTACAGTAAAGTCAGCAAAAACACTACAGTGGATGCTGTAGTATACTACAGTCATATCTGCAAAAACACTATAGTGAATGATAGTCATGTCCACAAAAAAAGTACAATGAATATTATATTATACTAAAGTCATGTCCGCAAAAACACTACAGTGAATACTATAATACACTACAGTCTTGTCTGCAAAACCTCTACAATGAATACTACAATCATGTCCACATTGACATTACAGTGAATGTTATAGTATACAACAGTCAATCCCTGCATCCTAACCATGAGTAATATTGCCGAAGGTGGCCCAGACGCGGCCACATGACCAAGTGCCCGACTCTCAGCCAGAATCAGCCCAGATCCATGGTAGCTTCAGTGGGGGTGGTTGGAATAAGTTTTAGTAAAAAACAATATTTTGGTAGATTTTTTAATAATTTATAATAAAACATTGGACTCATGAAAAATCTACCAAAATGTCAGCAGTCAAGTTTTCAAGATATAGGATTATCAAGAAGCATAGTGTCACTTGCCATGTCATCATGATGATGCGTTTTTTCCTTTTAAGGCAGAGTGGTGGTGGATGAAGACTTCTCCCTCTTAGCAATTTGCTTTTACCATGTCCTGTGTCTGTGTCAGGACACAATGATTTACAGTGTTTGCATCTGGAGTTAGAATTTGAAGTAGTTGATGTATTGGTGCATCTGCAGTGATACAACCAACATATGAAACACCATCAGTTCAGAGAGATACAATTTTGTGACGTGCAGACAGTCAATAATAGTGAAAACAAGTTAACACTAAATAAGGAAAATAAGATATATTACATATTTGGAATCCCTGCCGAGTTCTTTTTCTTTGACATTGTGATGACCCACCCACTGTCTGCCGAGTCCTTTTTCTTTGACATTGTGATGACCCACCCACTGTCTGCCGAGTTCTTTTTCTTTGACATTGTGATGACCCACCCACTGTCTGCCGAGTTCTTTTTCTTTGACATTGTGATGACCCACCCACTGTCTGCCGAGTTATTTTTCTTTGACATTGTGATGACCCACCCACTGTCTGCCGAGTTCTTTTTCTTTGACATTGTGATGACCCACCCACTGTCTGCCGAGTCCTTTTTCTTTGACATTGTGATGACCCACCCACTGTCTGCCGAGTCCTTTTTCTTTGCTCTTGTTTTCCTTATTAGGATGTTGGTGGTTGAAGTGGGGAGGGTCGTCAGCAAAATGGGACACAACTGGGCTTGGGTGTGTCCTCATTCATTGAGGAGACTCTCTCCACGCAGACACACTGTTGGATTCTGGTTGTGGCCTTTTTGTGTCTGGTTTGTATGCTTTGGATGCTTTGGCACCTTTCAACAGCTCTCATTATCACACCTCTGCATACAACCACACACCTACACTACACACACCATTGTTACTTGTTTATAGTTTCCTTTAGTTAATAAATATATTTTTGTTATTCTTTTATCTCCACGTTGTCTCCCTTTTTGTTAAGGCTACGCGCCAGTTCGTGAAAATTGAAATGAATTTACAATTGCATAGATACAAACACATTACAGAAATAGAGACAAAATAATTCTCAACCTCCAGATGAGTTTGAGGGGGGAGTTTAAGTACAATTCTTACAACCTTATTTGGCTGGCAGCTTAGATGTTTGGGGCAGCTGTTGAACCATGATGTGAAAACGTGACAGGAAACATTATAATTTACTACACATTTGAGACATCCACATGAGTTCAGCCAGTGCCGTCAAATGAGGGATGCTGAACAAATAAGACACATTTACGCTCAAACAGCATAAAACAAATTACAAAAACACTATTCCTTGTTTCGATGTGTAGCAAAATGTTATTGGTTTCTTGGGAAAAAAATGTCAGTCTCTCGATGTGCAAAACTGATAGAGACATACCCCAAGCGACTTAAAGCTGTAATCGCAGCAAAAGGTGGTGCTACAAAGTATTAACTTAAGGGGGCTGAATAATTTTGCACGCCCAATTTTTCAGTTTTTGATTTGTTAAAAAAGTTTGAAATATCCAATAAATGTCGTTCCACTTCATGATTGTGTCCCACTTGTTGTTGATTCTTCACAAAAAAATACAGTTTTATATCTTTATGTTTGAAGCCTGAAATGTGGCAAAAGGTCGCAAAGTTCAAGGGGGCCGAATACTTACTTTGGGCTGACCCAAAATCATTCGGGGCTAAATCCCCAAAAGACAGGTCCTGATGATGTCCCTGCACTAATCAACATGTCATCCCAGAGGGTGTGGTTGTTTATGAGGAGAATCTTGAATGTCTGGAGAACGTTTCGGATGTACAATGACATACAGTGCCTCCAGAAAGTATTCACACCCCTTTACTTTTTTGTTGTTGTGTTACAGCCTTAATTTAAAACTGACAAAATGTAGATTTTTTTTCTCACTGACCTACACACAATCCCCCATAATGTGGAAATATATTTGCCGAAATAAATGTAAAAATTAAAAGCTGAGTGAATAATTATTCAACCTCTTTGCAATGGCAAGCTTAAATAAGTTCAGGAGTAAAAATGTTTTTATCTGTCACACCCTGACCATAGTTTGCTTTGTATGTTCTATGTTTTGTTTGGTCAGGGTGTGATCTGAGTGGGCATTCTATGTTGGATGTCTTGTTTGTCTGTTTCTGTGTTTGGGCCTGATATGGTTCTCAATCAGAGGCAGGTGTTAGTCATTGTCTCTGATTGGGAGCCATATTTAGGTAGCCTGTTTTGTGTTGGGTTTTGTGGGTGATTGTTCCTGTCTTTGTGTTTGTTACATATATTGTTGTAGTTTCATCTTGATTAAAGATGTATCAAAATAACCACGCTGCGTTTTGGTCCGCCTCTCCTTCAACAGAAGAAAGCCTGACAGAATCACCCCCCAACCAGGGACCAAGCGGCGTGGTAAAAGACAGCAAAGAGAGCAGCAGCAACAGCGGCCAGCTTCACAAAAACTCTTGGACATGGAAGGAGATATTGAATGGAGAGGGACCCTGGGCACAGGCTGGGGAATATCGCCGCCCCAAAGCAGAGCTGGAGGCAGCGAAAGCTGAGCGGCGGCGATATGAGGAGGCAGCACGGCAGCGCGACAGGTACGAGAGGCAGCCCCAAAAATGTTTTTGGGGTGGCACACAAGGTGTGGGGCTAAGCCAGGTAGCAGACCTGAGCTCACTCCTCGTGCTTATTATAAGCAGCGCGTTACTGGTCAGGCACCGTGTTAAGCGCACAGTGTCGTCAGTAGGTGCCCATATCCCGGTGCGCTATAGGGCAGCCCCCCGAGAGTGTCATGCGAGTGTGGGCATCGAGCCAGGGCGTATGGTGCCTGCTCAGTGTGTCTGGTCGCCGGTATGCAGTTTTGGTCCAGGGTATCCTGCGCCGGCTCTGCGTACTGTGTCTCCGGGGTGCTGGGAGGGTGCAGTGCATCCTATGCCTGCACTCCGCTCGTGCAGGGCAAATGTGGGAGTGGAGCCTAAGGGAGAGGTGCACGTAGTAGGCACTAGATCTCCAGTGCTTACCCACAGCCCGGTTTAACCTGTGCCTGCACTCTGGAGGGTCCGGGCTAGAGTAGTGATCCAGCCTGGGGGAGTGGTGCCAAGGCTTCGCACCAGAGCTCCAGTGCTCCCCCACAGCCCGGTCCTTCAGGTGCCTCCTCCTAACACCAAGCCTCCTGGAGGTCTCCCCAGCTTGGTGGGTCCTGTGGCAGCCCCACGCACCAGGCTGTCTCTCTGTCGCAGCGCCGGCGCTGCCGGAGTCTCCCGCCTGTCCGGCGCTGCCGGAGTGTCCGGCGCTGCCGGAGTCTCCCGCCTGTCCGGTGCTGCCAGAACTTCAGCCCCTCTGTCCCGGGCTGCCCCTCTGTCCCGGGCTGCCCCTCTGTCCCGGGCTGCCCCGCTCTCCAGTGGGGTCATTTAGAAGGGTCGCCGTGGTTAGGAAGCCACGGAGGCGGACAATGAGGCGGACTAAGACTATGGTGAAGTGGGGTCCACGTCCAGCACCAGAGCCGCCACCGCGGACAGACGCCCACCCAGACCCTCCCCTATAGGTTAAGGTTTTGCGGCCGGATTCCGCACCTTGGGGTACCTTGGGGGTACTGTCACGTTCTGACCTTTAATTTCTGATTTTGTCATTATTTAGTATGGTCAGGGCGTGAGTTGGGGTGGGCAGTCTGTTGTTTTTCTATGATTTTGGGATTTCTATGTTTCGGCCTATTATGGTTCTCAATCAGAGGCAGGTGTCATTAGTTGTCTCTGATTGAGAATCATACTTAGGTAGCCTGGGTTGCACTGTTTGTTTGTGGGTGATTGTCTATGTTGATTGCTTGTGTCAGCACAGTTCTCATTAGCTTCACGGTCGTTATTTTGTTTATTGCTTTTGTATAGTGTGTTTCAGTGTTTTCTTTATTAAAATTCATGATGAACACAGACCACGCCGCATTTTGGTCCTCCGATCCTTCTCGCCTCTCCTCTTCAGATGAAGAGGAGGACGACCGTGAAATTATCAAGTAACATAATAAGTTGCATGGACTTACTCTGTGTGCAATAATAGTCTCTGTACCCCACACATATAATAATCTATCGATCTGCAAGGTCCCTCAGTTGAGCAGTGAATTTCAAAAACAGATTCAACCACAAAGACCAGGGAAGTTTTCCAATGCCTCGCAAAGAAGGACACTGTCACGACTGTAACTCCTCTCCCTGTTCGGAGGGCGCTCTGCGGTCGGCTTGGCAGGTTTACTAGCCTCCACCGATCCCTTTTTCCTTTTCTGTTTGTTTTGTCTGGGATTCTTTTCACACCTGGTTTCATTTGCGTTTATTTCTGTGTGTATATAGGGTACCTGTTGCCTGCCTTAGTTCGTGCGGGATTAGACTTGTGTGTATTGCGCTCGATTGTATTTGATGTTGTGTGTTTGCACAGAGTTTCTGAGTATCGAGAGTAGTTTGGGGATTTTTGTCTGTGCCATTTTTGTATTGGGGGACTATATGATTAAACACCCTTCTCAGACGTCCCTGCTCTCCTGCGCCTGACTCCTACACCTCTCACCGAGACGCACGTTATCACAGACACCTGTTGGTAGATAAAAAAATAAATAATAATTTAAAAAAAGCAGACATTGAATATCACTTTGAGCATGTTTAAGTTATTAATTCCACTTTGGATGTATTAATAAACCGAGTCACTACAAAGATACAGGCGTCCTTCCTAACTTAGTTGCTGGAGAGGTACGGAACTGCTCAGAGCGGCAGGTAGCCTGGTGGTTAGAGCATTGCACTAGTAACCGGAAGGTTGCAAGATCAAAAAATAAAAAAATATGAATTTGATCTTAATTAACTGACTAGCCTAGTTAAAGAGAGTTTTTAAAATATCACCATCAGGCCAATGGTGACTTTTAAGCAGTTATAGAGTTTAATGGCTGTGATAAGAGAACTGAGGATGGATCAACAACATTGTAGTTACTCCACAATACTAACTTAATTGACAGAGTGAAAAGAAGGAAGCCTGTACAGAATAAACATTTTCCAAAACATGCATCCTGTTTGCAAAAGGCACTAAAATAATACTGCAAAAAAATGTGGCGAAGCAATTCACTTTTTGTCCTGAATACAAAGTATTATTTTTGAGGCAAATCCAAAACAACATATTTCCATATTTTGAAGCATAGTGGTGGCAACATCATGTTATGGGTATGCATGTAATCGTTATGTACGGGGGAGTTTTTCCGGATAAAAAATAAACAGAATGGAGCTTATCACAGGCAAAATCCTGAGAGGAAAACCTGTCTCAGTCTGCTTTCCAACAGACAGTGGGAAATTAATTTGACTTTCAGAAGGACAATAACCCAAATCTACACTTGAGTTGCTTACCAAGAAAACAGTGAATGTTCCTGAGTGGCCGAGTTAATGCTTTGACTAAATATGCTTGAATATATATGGCAAGGCTTGAAAATGGTTGTCTAGCAATGATCAACAAGCAATTTGACAGAGATGGAAGAATTTTTTTAAAGAATAATGGGCAAATATTGTACAATCCAGGTGTGCAACGCTCTTTAAGACTTACCCAGAAAGACTCATAGATGTAATAACTGCCAAGGGGATTTTAATATGTGTTGACTCAGAGGTGTGAATACTTACACTACCGTTCAAACGTTTGGGATCACTTAGAAATGTCCTTGTTTTTTGTCCATTAAAATAACATCAAATTGATCATAAATACAGTGTAGACATTGTTAATGTTGTAAGTGACTATTGAAGCTGGAAACGTCAGATTTTTTATGGAATATCTCCATAGGCAGTACAGAGGCCCATTATCAGCAACCATCACTCCTGTGTTCCAATGGCATGTTGTTTCAGCTAATCCAAGTTTATCATTTTAAAAGTCTAATCTTTCATTAGAAAACCCTTTTGCAATTATGTTAGCACAGCTGAAAACTGTTGTTCTGATTAAATAAGTGCAGTTTTATTGCTTTTTTAGACTAGTTGAGTATCTGAAGCATCAGCATTTGTGGGTTCGATTACAGTCTCAAAATGGCCAGAAACAAAGACTTTCTTCTGAAACTCGTCAGTCTATTCTTGTTCTGAGAAATTAATGCTATTCCATTCGAGAAATTGCAAAGAAACTAAATATCTAGTACAACGCTGTGTACTACTCCCTTCACAGAACAGCGCAAAATGGCTCTAACCAGAATAGAAAGAGTGAGAGGCCCCGGTGCACAACTGAGAAAGAGGACAAGTACATTAGAGTGTCTAGTTTGAGAAACAGACGCCTCACAAGTCCTCACCTGGCAGCTTTATTTAATAGTACCCGTAAATCACCAGTCTCAACGCCAGTGAAGAGGCGTCTCCGGGATGCCAAATCAAATAGCATTTTTTGTCCTGAAAGGGAACTTCTTGTGTGGTTCATACAACATGGAGGACAGGACATATATTACAAAACAAAACTTCATAAGTGTTTAAGGTACGTAATAATACTGACTTTTTCAACAACATCCCCCTAACGTCTTTTCAAGTGTGTGTAGTGATTTTCTATTCATACGAAGATGGTAGATTCCCATTCCCCAGTTTTGTGATATTATCCTACAAACATACCATTTAATTGGCATGGATTATGATTTTGCACATTGTAACAAACATGGAGCAAATACTGTAAATGAGATTTAAATTAAGCTTGAGGAATTTTTTGGCAGGGTGGAAGTTTTATTCTCATGAAGACAAATCCAAAGTAATGTCCATAAAACCCTGTCACGGTGTTAGATTTACAACCAGACATTTTAAATTGATAACAATCATGAAGATTGATGTGTGTTTGAAGAGTGGAATGTTAGCTTGGCATATTGTTGTCAATGGGTCAGTGGAATATTGATTCATATTCCCCAGATAACTCTCGGCAAAAGGAAAGACAACATTTTTCTCACATGAGGTATTGAGGAGAGACCACCACATGTTTCCAGGTGTCTCGTTTTGGAGAGAGCCCGGCCCGAGAGCTCTTTGAAAACACTTCCCGTCCTTGTCATTATTTTTCAATCTGCACCTATTTATAGCGTAAGAATGTGGTACTTACAAAAGCCAGGATGGGTAGTAACTTACACATTGGGGTTTTTGAGGCTTGTAAAAATGGGCGTTCATCCCGTTTGGTCCATGGTACTGTACCACCTGTGTGTGCTGGTTTTTGATCCAGTCTGACTTAGTTCAGTATATTATTCAGTTGCTGGAATTATTGTGGTGCCAGATGGATTGTGAAGTTTTCGCATGGTGCGAGCCATGTCAGAGGTGTGGGATCGATTCCCACATCAGACATATACTATGTGAGTGTTAATAATGCATTGATTTATTTTGTATAGAAGGGCCCAATGATGGTGTTATAACTAGAGGTTCATTTAGGACTTGAACTTGGTCCTGAACTTGGTTCCTTGGTTTGTTTTCCATGCAGAACCCTCTGTGGAAAGGGATCTACATGGAACCCAAAACGGTTCTACCTGGAACCAACAAGGGTTTTTGAAAGGGTTTTCCTATGGGGACAGCCGAAGAACCATTTTAGGTTCTAGGTAGCACCTTTTTTCCCCCAGTGTGTATTATAGGACAGCTGATAGCAGGTGGTGGAACCCATAGGGTTAATCCCATGCTTCATTGGGTTGGGTGTGACCTTGTTGGACAGAGCCAGAACCTTTTATGTTGGGCTTTCTGTCTCTTTTTTCACGACCACTCACTTTCTATCCCTCGTTCCCTCTCTGCCTCTCTCTGTTGGCCTCTTCTCTCTCTCTGTGACTTGGGGAGCTCCCAATAGGCACATTGTGTGTGACTGTGGTGCTACAGGCTATGGTAAAGCATTCCAAGAGCAATTACATGGCTGTGTGCGTGTGTGTGTGTGTGTATGTACAGTATGTATGCGTGAAAATGTGAATATATCTCTGTGTGTGTGGGTTATTGTAAATTAATGGTGTATGACTGATTGTGTGTATACTTCAATCTGGTCAAAAGCATTTTACCATCTGGCAGTGATACTTTACCCAGCAGCTACAACGTTGCCATTGGAGATATATAAGGTCATCCCTCGCCAGCAGCAGCTGTGTCCTGACGGCCCATAAACAGAATTCCTGCCTGATTTTACAGTTATTTCCTTCTCCCGTCTCCCCTCAACAGAATGTGGATAAGAAGGTTGGGTGGTAGGAGATTTGGGATCTGGGATGGGAAGTGGAATGCACCTGGGTTCCCCAAAATCCATTATGATTGGCTGGCACTTATCTGGACAGCACCACCAAAATAAGAAAAACCCTAGCCATGCAGAACTTCCTATTATGGATGCCGTACACCAGTCATTCTATCAGGATCAGTCCATTTCTTTCTTAGAAGCACAAGGGCTAACGGAAATCCAGTAATACCCAATACTCAATGTATATCATCAAAAACTATTTATTTGTTTTTGAGGGGAAATCGGAAGTCCCTGTGGATGCTATAAAGACTGCTCGTATAATGGGGTAATCCCTAGATAATTGCAGGTGGGGTGTTGGGTACAGAGATTAGAGGTCTTCACAGGTCAAAATGGATCCATGGCTCCCCCCCCCCCCCCCCCCCCCCCCCCGTTCCGAACGGACCCGAGGACAGTCAATCCCGTTCACAGTGGACAGCAGACCCAAACAGACCCATGCTGGTTTGGATCCAAGAGATCCGTTCAGATCCAAGAGAAAGAAACCTTCAACTGGGCGCTGCCAGCACCATCAAAAAACAAGCAATTTTGGCCAAATTATCCACAGTTACTTGTTCTAAAAAATTGGCTATAACAAATTACCCTAAATATATTTGTTGTGTTTAGAAAATATTCAAAACTAGTCCATTGGTTTTTACTTTCCTAAAACAATAGTTGTCTACCTCACGGTTCAACGGTCGGTGAAATTAGCAATAAATGCATCAGGGCATTGCATGCATATAGGCCTAAAGGCCCTAGACGTCCACTATATGATATTCATATTTAAAAAATAAATATTAAAGGAGACAAGCTTAGGTCTAGCACTAGATAGGCCGAGAGAAAGATAGAGATATGCCTGCGAAATATGGATTTATTTATAATTGTCAGATAGGCTACTACTGCTATACAGATATAGGCATACAGGAGGGTAATTCGTTCATTTTTTTATCAGAATATATTTGATAAAGATATACATTATGCTGTTAGATTAAAGGAGCCACTCTGGTAGGCCTAAAACATTCTTCCTTACCTGAAATTCAACTGTCGGAGTCAGTTGAAGTGCCGGTGTGCACTGCCTTCAGAGGCCTGCTGTAGCTAAGCCTAATAATAGCCATAACTAATAGCCATAAATAGCCATTATTACATTGCGGCATTAAACCTTATGTTGTCTTAAGGGTAAAAAATGACCCAGCACTACGTTTAACAGCCGAGAAAACCCCCTAAATGATATTTTTTCAACTTGAAATTTGTTGACTTTTCCCAGAGTGAGCCCAACATTAGTCCATGAAAGCTGTATACTCCAAGGGAACAAAGATTGTCTAGGGTCGTTTTTGACCCAGCAGTTACAAAATCATTTACACACCACAAAAACCACAGAGACACAGGAACACACACACACAATGAGGAATTTAGATTATGTGTGCTACTGATTGAACCCAGCCAGCAGCTCCTAAAGAGGAAGATCACCATGGTTGGCACAGTTAAAAAAAACAAGCCTGAGCTCCCCCTGCACACCTCGCAACAAGGGGGAGAGAGGCCTTCTCATCAAAGTTTCCTTCACCCCCACCACCACTCTAGTTTCTTACCTCCCAAAGAGAAACAAGAACGTGGTCCTACTGAGCACACTGCACAAAACGGCTGAATTCAGTGATCGTGAGGACAGGAAGCCAGCTATCATCCTGGACTACAACCACAACAAAGGAGACGTGGACAACCTGGACAAGGTGATTGGAACTTACAGCTGCAGGTGGATACCTGTGCGCTGGCCCCTGGTCATCATCCATAACATCATTGATGTGTCCTCATACAATGACTTTGTGATATGGAACAAGATCAACCCTACCTGGCTGCCTGATAAGTAGAACAAGTGGAGGGTGTTCCTGGTGCAGCTGGGAAAGGCACTTGTAACCCCACACATTCAAAGAAGGGAGCGCCTCTCCCACACAGCAGCCTCTGCAGCGCTTGTGAAAGCTGTTCTGGGGGCTGAATCTGATTAAATGCAGTCTTTCTGCATTGTGAAGAGGTTGTGATGAATGACAGGTTGTTTCTTCATGCAAAATATATTTGGTGTTTAAAATTCAATTAAGCTACTTTATTTTAGGGGTTTAGTGAAGGCGGTCATTTTTTACCAATAGTGTCCACTACAATTGTCCACAAGGACATTCCCCTTGTCGGCTTCTTTTTGCTATACTCTTTCTACATGAACTTTAATTTTACTTCAATGAAAAATGACTCAATTTTCGCTCTCAACAGTAGCCTAGGTCAAGGCTCATTTTACACACTGTCTCTCCTCAGCAGCAGGAGCATGTGAGCAGCCAGAACCAGTTTCAGCTGGGTATAAGATTTATGTTTTATTGATTTGAAATTGGTTGACATAAATAACAAGCTCGCACAGTTCTCATCACACTAAATTAACAGAGGACAGGACCAATCAGGTCCAGTCGGCAAATACATTCTAATTGCACATACCCGAGACCCCTGGCGATTATATCAGATCCGACTCAGATCTGAGACAAAAGTCATAATTAAGGAGCAGGACCTGCTCAGGTCCCGGGTCGGATCTTGGAATTTCGGGTCTATTGAAACCATGAAGACCTCTAATGCAGTGAGGGGGAGGCCCCATCGCACCTCCTCAAAGGACACATGGTAAAATACTAATAGGCGAGAGCAGTGATGTAGTGGTAAAACAAATGCAACACCACTAAGCAAGGGGCACCACCAAGCAGGCGGCACTATGAAGACAAAGGAGCTCTCCAAACAGGTCAGGGACAAAGTTGTGGAGAAGGCTTGGGTTATAAAAAAATATCCTAAACTTTGAACATCCCATGGAGCACCATTCTTTCCATTATTAAAAAAAATGGAAAGAATATGACACCACATCAAACCTGCCAATAGAGGGCCAACCACCAAAACTCACAGACCAGGCAAGGAGGGCATTAATCAGATAACCCTGAAGGAGCTGCAAAGCCCCACAGTGGAGAATGGAGTGTCTGTCCATAGGACCACTTTAAGCCTTACACTCCACAGAGCTGGGCTTTATGAAAGAGTGGCCAGAAAAAAGCCATTGCTTAAAGAAAAAATAAGCAAACAAATTTGGTGGTCGCCAAAAGGCATGTGGGAGACTCCCCAAACATATGTAGGAGGTACTCTGGTCAGATGAGACAAAAAACAAGCTTTTTGGCCATCAAGGAAAATGTCTGGGGCAAACCCAACACATCTCATCACCCCAAGAACATCATCCCCACAGTGAAGCATGGTGGTGAAGCATAATGCTGTGGGAATGTTTTTCATTGGCAGGGACTGGGAAACTGACCAGAAGTGAAGGAATGATGGATGCAACTAATTACAGGGAAATTCTTGAGGGAAAACTGTTTCAGTCTTCCAGAGATTTGAGACTGGGATGGAGGTTCACCTTCCAGGAGGAAAATAACCCTAAGCATACTGCTAAAGCAACACTCAAGTAGTTTAAGGGGAAACATGTAAATGTCCTAGTCAAAGCCCAGACCTCAATCCAATTGAGAATATGTGGTGCCACTTAAATATTGCTGTGCACCAGTGGAACCCATCCAACTTAAAGGAGCTTGAGCAGTTTTGCCTTAAAGAATAGGCAAAAATCCCAGTGGCTGTATGTGCCAAGCTTATAGACACATACCCGAAGAGACTTGCAGCTGTAATTGCTGCAAAAGGCGGCTCTACAAATACGTGACTTTAGGGGGGGATGAATAGTTATGCACGCTCAAGTTTTCTGTTTTTTTGTTTTATTTCTTGTTTGTATCAAAAGAAAAAAGATTTTGCATATTCAAAGTGGTAGGCATGTTGTGTAAATCACATGATACAACCCCCCCAAAAATGTATTTTAATTCCAGGTTTTAAGGCAACAAAATTGGAAAAATGCCAAGGGGGTGAATACTTTCAAAGCCACTGTATATGTATCTGTGGATTCTAGATTAGCCCTCTTCTGAAGGAAGCTGATTAATGCGATAGTAATTAAATTGTAACCAAATAAACTCATGAAGAATGAGGAAACCATAGCATAGCAGGGTGTTATATGGACACGCGGGGTGTACACCCACAAAGCTCTGATTGGCCAGTTAGGCCTGTTTGAATAAGGCTTCAACCAGTGTCCCAAAGTGAGATGTCGACTGAAAGAGAACCGAATGCTACATCAGTTCCACATTGGAGGGAAAGTATATTCTGATAGATTGGAGAGTACTTTTTCGTTCAAAGCAAAAAGTACTGGAGGCCAAGTGAAACTGAACTTAATTCACTGGAGTGCCGCTTTCGCCTAGATATGGTGAAAAAGAGAGCCTTATTGGGAAATTAGGAAATTTGCCTGGAGTTCTCAGGTAGGAGTAGTTAAAGAAAACTGGGAGAGCTCCCACTTCCCACTAAACACACACATTACCACTGACTGACACAGGCAGTGTCCCAAATAGCATATGTATATACTGTACATACACCGAACAAAAATATAAACGCAACATGTAACAATTTCAAAAACTTTATTGAGTTATAGTTCACAAAAAAAATCTGTCAATTTAAATAAATTAATTAGGTCCGAATCTGTGGATTTGACATGACTGGGAATGCATATCTGCATATTTTGGTCTCAGATACCTTTCAAAAAAGGTAGGGGCATGGATCAGAAAACCAGTTAGTATTTGTTGTGACCACCATTTGCCTCATGCAGCGTGACACATCTCCTTCGCATAGAGTTGATCAGGCTGTTGATTGTGGCCTGTAGAATGTTGTCCCACTCCTCTTCAATGGCTGTGCGAAGTTGCTGCATATTTGCAGGAACTGGAACATGCTGTCGTACCCGTTGATCCAGAGCATCCCAAACATGCTCAATTTGTGACATGTCTGGTGAGTATGCAGGCCAGAAGAACTGGAAAATGTTCAGCTTCCAGGAATTGTGTACAGATCCTTGCGATATATGGCAGTGCATTATCACAATGGGCCTCAGAAGCTCATGACGGTATCTCATTATGCTATCTCTGTGCCATAGATCAAATGCCTGCACATAACATAGGGCACTCTGTTCACAACATTGACATCCGGAAACCGCTCACCCACACGATGCCATACACGCTGTCTGCCATCTGCCCGCTAGAAACCAGGATTCATCCGTGAAGAGCACACCTCTCCAGCATGCCCGTGGCCATCGAAGGCGAGTATTTTGCCACTGACGTCAGTTACGACGCAGAACTGCAGTCAGGTCAAGACCCTGGAGAAGACGACGGGCACGCAAATTAGTTTTCCTGTGTCACGACCTTAGTTCCTTTTTTATGTCTCTGTTTTAGTTTGGTCAGGGCGTGAGTTGGGGTGGGCATTCTATGTTTTTGTTCTATGTTTTCTAGTTCTATGTGTTTGGCCTGGTATGGTTCCCAATCAGAGGCAGCTGTCTATCGTTGTCTCTGATTGAGAACCATACTTAGGTAGCCTGTGTTCCCACTATGATTTGTGGGTAGTTGTTTTCTGTTGTGTGTCTGCACCAGCCAGAACTGTTTTGGTCGTTCTCTTTGTTATTTTTGTCATTGCTGTGTTCATTAAATAAATATGGACACATACCACGCTGCACCTTGGTCCTCTCCTTCCAACAGCCGTTACATCCTGAGACAGTTTCTCACAGTTTGTGCAAATGTTCTTTGTTTGTACAAACCCATCAGATATCTGGGTAGCTGGTCTCAGATGATCCCGCAGGTGAAGAGGCCGGATGTGGATGCTGTGGGCTGGTGTGGTGACACGTGGTCTGCGGTTGTGAGGCCGGTACAGCCAAATTCTCTAAAACTACATTGGAGGCAGCTTATGGTAGAGAAATTAACATTCAGTTCTCTGGCAACAGCTCTGTTGGACATGGCTGCAGTCAGTATGCCTATTGCATGCTCCCTCTAAACTTGAGACATCTGTGGCATTGTGTTGTGTGAGGAGGAAGGGGTGGGGAGATGGAGGTTCTGGGATATAGAACATGAAGTGTGCAGTGTCATTGCAAAATGGGCCAAAAATATCAAAAGGAAAGAAAATGATGGATACCTCAATAGCCTCTGTACTAAACTGTGCATAGCTCAACAAGTCATTGACTTACCACGTGGATAATACTCTTCAGTCTTCTTGTTTAATAAAGTAATGAATATAATGTTATAATGTTACTGTGGCCAAGTCACTCAGGACTTTCACTAAGATTTATTTAGAGCAGATTGCACAAACGGAGATTCATTTTGATCTGTTACTAGTGAGAATGTGTGTTTGTGTGACAGTGTCTAGACTTGACAGTTTTTGTATTTTGATCATGTAATTCTGAACACGTTATTCATCTGCACCTACATTTAAATGTGTTGACTGTGTCCACATTTTGACCGGAAGGATTCCCTTTTTCCGAGCTATATTCCATTTTTTACCTTTAACCTAGGCAAGTCAGTTAAGAACACATTCTCATTTACAATAACAGCCTACCAGGGAACAGTGGGTTAACTACCTTGTTCAGAACGACGCATTGTTACCTTGTCAACTTGGGGATTCAATCCAGCAACCTTTCGGTTACTGACCACTAGGCTACCTGCCGTCCCAAATGCCTTTATGCATTCTGCAAACAGTGTAACAGGCTAAGTCTGATGATAACACAACAACTTGATGGCAGTAGCCAACTACTATAGTGTAGCTAACTAGCCAGCTAACCTCTGTAACTAGCCAGTAAGCTAGTTAGCAAAGCTAAAGGGATTGCAAACAGTTTAGCATAACCCTAACAAATGTTTTTCTAAATAAGCTAGCTGGCTAGCATTTATGAAGTCACCAAACACTTTCTTCACACACTAGGAATGTATTTCAATGTGAAAAAAGAATGAAAAAATGAAATGAAAAAAGGTGCCTCTCGCTCCCTTGTGGGCGGAGTGCTGTGGGCAGAATGCTGATGATGTCACCTACTGTATGCACTTATACTTAAACTTTTGATTGCATCCAGACTGAAGAGAAATCTGCACACAATACGTTCCTGACCCCCACCTGAAGTGGTCAGCCAGATCTGAACACAATCTTTACCACAATGCGACTTTTATGCGTCTAAACCCGTCTTTTCAATCGGATCTTTGTATTTGGATAGCAGAAGTAACATGTGTGTCTTTCAAGTTTCAAGTTTTATTGTCATGTGCACAAGTACAGTGAAATGCTTTTCTTGAAAGCTCTTTCCCATCAATGCAGTAATCAATATAAGTAGTTATATAAAAAAAAGTAGTTAAAAAAAAACACACACAATGAAATAGAAATAAGAAGAACATGATAAAGTATATAAGCCACATACAGGGTTAGTTCCAGGGTCAGTGCCAATACCATTATTTACAATGTCAAATCAAACTTTATTTGTCACATGCGCCGAATACAACACACATAGACCTTAACGTGAAGTACTTACATACAGGCCCTTAACCAACAATGCCTTTCAAGAAATAGTTGAGAAAATGTTTACCAAATAAACTACAGTAAAAAATTATAAAAAGTAACACAACAAAATAACAATAAAGAGACTATATACAGGGCGTACCGGTACCGAGTCAATATGTGAGGGTACAGGTTAGTCGAGGTAATTAGTCTGGGAGGCCATTTGATTAATTGTTCAGCAGTCTTATGGCATGGGAGAAGAGGCTGTTAAGGAGCCTTTTGGTCCTAGACTTGGCGCTCCTGTATCGCTTGCCATGCAGTAGCAGAGAAAACAGTCTATGACTTGGGTGACTGGAGTCCTTGACTTTTTGGGCTTTCCTCTGACACCGCCTAGTATATAGGTCCTGGATGGCAGGAAGCATGGCCCCAGTGATGTACTGGGCCGTACGCACTACCCTCTGTAGCGCATTATGGTCAGATGCCGAGCAGTTGCCATACCAGGCGGTGATGCAACTGGTCAGGAGGCTCTCGATGGTGCAGTTATAGAACTTTGAGGATCTGGGGACCATTGACAAATCTTTTCAGTCTCCTGAGGGGGAAAAAGGTGTTGTTGTGCCCTCTTCACAACTGTCTTGGTGTGTTTGGACCATGATAGTTTGTTGGTGATGTGGACACCAAGGAACTTGAAACTGCTGACCCGCTCCACTACAGCCCTGTCGATGTTAATAGGGCTTTTTTGGCCTACATTTTCCTGTAGTCCACGATCAGCTCCTTTGTCTTGCTCACATTGAGGGAGAGGTTGTTGTCCTGCCACCACACGGCCAGGTCTCTGACCTTCTCCCTATAGGTGTCTCATTGTTGTTGGTGATCAGGCCTACCACTGTTGTGTCATCGGGAAACTTAATGATGGTGTTAGAGTCATGTTTGGCCACACATTCGTGGGTGAACAGAGAGTACAGGAGGGGACTAAGCACACACCCCTGAAGGGCCCCAGTGTTGAGGATCAGCGTGGCAGACGTGTTGTTGACTACCCTTACCACCTGGGGGTGGCTCATCAGGAAGTCTAGGATCCAGATGCAGAGGGGGGTGTTTGGTCCTAGGGTCCTTAGCTAAGTGATGAGCTTTGTGGGCACTAGGGTGTTGACGCTGAGCTGTAGTCAATGAACAGCGTACTCAAATAGGTGTTCCTTTTGGCCAGGTGGGAAAGAGCAGTGTGGAGTGCGATTGAGATTGTGTCATCTGTGGATCTGCGGTGGTATGCGAATTGGAGTGGATCTAGGTTATCCGGGATGATGCTGTGCTATGGGGCGGTAGTCATTTAGGCAGGTTACCTTCACCTCCTTGGGCACAGGGACTATGGTGGTCTGCTTGAAACATGTAGGTATTACAGACTGTCAGGGAGAGGTTGGAAATGTCAGCGAAGACACTTGCCAGTTGGTCTGCATATGCTTTGAGTACGCGTCCTGGTAATCCGTCTGGCCCCGCTGCTTTGTGAATGTTGACCTGTTTAAAGGTCTTCACTTTAATGCAGGCAAATTTAAAAGTGGCTTTAGTGGAGCAGGTTGAGAGCTTCAAGTTACTTGGTGTCCACATCACCAACAAACTATCATGGTACAAACATACCAAAGCAGTTGTGAAGAGGGCACGACAAAGCCTATTCCCCTTCAGGAATCTGAAAAGATTTGGCATGGGTCCTCAGATCCAGCAGCACCATTGAGAGCATCCAGACAGGTTGCATCACTGTCTGATATGGCAACTATTCAGCCTCCAACCGCAAGGCCCTACAGAGAGTAGTGTGTACGGCCCAGTACATCACTGGGGCCAAGCCTCCTGCCATCCAGGACCTCTGTACCAGGTGGTGTCAGAGGAAGGCCCTAAAAATTGTCAAAGACTCCAGCCACCCTAGTCATAGACTGTTCTCTCTCAGACACCGTCTCAGACACCGTTGTATCTCCCCGATACCAACGGTGTCTGAGCAACCCATCAAGAGCCTGGGTAGATGGTACAACGAAAGCCTCCGGGATAAAGATCAAGTGCAGCAAGTAAGGCAGGACATCGCCGACGGTCTTGAGAACATCAACAAGACCCTACTGCCTGGGAGGCTCAAGCTTTGGTGCCTACAGTTTGGACTTCTCCCCCGGGTAATGTGGCCACTCACCGTCTATGAGGTCCCAATAACAACAGTGGAGAAGATGGAGCGAACCATTACCTCATACGTGAAGAAATGGCTGGGTGTCCCACGATGCTGAGTAACATTGGCCTCTATGGCAAAGGGGTCCTTGAACTACCTCTTACAAGTCTAACGGAGGAGTACAAGTGCTCTAAAGTAAGACTTCAGATGACATTGAAGGACTCTAAAGACCAGACCATTAGCAAGGCTGCACCTCCACTACAAACTGGACGGAAATGGACATCATCCAAGGCTGTGCAGCAAGCAACATCAGCCCTGAGACACCAAGACATTGTGGGGAATATCCAGCATGGAAGAGGAGGCTTTGGCCTGGCAGCAAGCAAACCAACGTTCCATAAGGCAACAACATCTGAACGCAGGAAGCTGGTGGTCAAGGAGGTGCGCAGACAGGAGGAGACTGCAAGAAGTGCAAAGGCTGTCTCTCTTGCTAAACAAGGTCAATGGACGCGGTGGGAAGGCCTGGAGAGGAGAAAGATCAACTGGAGTGAGCTTTGGCAAATGGAGGCAAGCAACATCAGCTTCATCATAAGAGCTGTTTATGATGTGCTTCCATCACCAAAAAATCTACATCAATGGTATGGCGAGGACTCGACCTGCCCCCTCTGCCCAGCTCCAGCGACTCTCAGGCATATAATGACAGGTTGCAAGACCAGCCTCTCACAAGGCCGTTACACCTGGAGGCACAATCAGGTCCTCAAGAGCCTGGCTGCAGCACTTGAGACCAAGAGGAGTGCAACCAATTCATTACCTCCAAAAACAAGCAATCCTGTCAAAACAACAACATTCATCCGGGAGGGACAGAAAAGGCCCAAGTATCCTCCTACAAAGCCAGAAACTGGACACCTAGCCATGGCCCGGGACTGGAAGATGCTTGTCGATATTGGCCAGCAACTAATTTTTCCACCTGAGATTGCTTCTACCAAACTTAGGCCAGACATGGTACTCTGGTCCCCTTCACGAAAGGCTGTGTACATCATAGAGCTCACAGTCCCGTGGGAAAACTCTGTTGAAGAGGCCTACGAGCGTAAGAAACTGCGTTACACAGAGTTGGCAGCAGACGCAACTCAGCGTGGCTGGAATGCAAAAGTCTGGCCAGTTGAAGTGGGATGCAGAGGATTCGTGGCTTCTTCCACCATCAGGTTGCTGAAAGAACTTGGAATCCATGGACAGGCTCTGCGGCAGACCGTCAGAGCAGTTTCTCAAGCAGCTGAAAGAGGCAGCCAGTGGATCTGGATTAAACGGAAGGACCCTTGCTGGGCTATAACTTCATGACCCCCCACCCCCACCTGAGAACCCAATTCAGATCCCTCCAACTTGAGGAGGGCATATGAGGTATGCGGTCAGCTGTCGGACTGGCTCAGGGAAGAGGACGCCCCTGCCTTGCATAGTCCCGTGGGACATCTTAATTGGGCATGGGACACAAGCTAAGGCTTGATCACCCTTTAGCTGGCCACCTTTGATGAGAGTGTTTAGTGATTAAAGGCCGAAACACCCACTGATTCGAAGGCACACTACTGAGGATGTGTCCCAAAATTGACATCTTAACCCAGTCTAAGAAATAAACCTCCCATGCCACTCTGTCAACATCACGGCAAATCTCATGCGAGTGCATTCCATCTATTGGCACAATGGACAGTTTTTTAACATCTCGTCCCGTGTTTTATGATTCTGATCATCTGGACCAGTCCAGTGACTGCTGTGAAAGGACAGCTGACAACATAGGAAAGTCTGTGTGACAGCTTGGAGAGACAGCTGACCGGAGGGAATAGACCCCACTGGGGCTGTCATGGGCTAGCTACCCATGTTGGCAGTCTCCGACGCCGTTTCAGTATGTTGGAGACACCCGCTAAGTGCTACTGAAAGTCAACAAAGGAACATACCCCTAGAGCCTGCGAGAGCTGGGGCGCAAGATGGCTCAATGACTGATCACATGGTTACGGACCCAGGAACGGAAACGACTACGAGTAGGAACACAGCACATGAGACAACCATAACAGCAGCAGGACTCACACTTCAGGCGTGCAGCTGTGGTTGGGAGAGAGTAACATCGGCAAGGGGGTTAAGGATCCATCAAGGGAGGAAAAGGTGCTTGGGAGAGCAGAGACAGGGACCTCGCATTGACCAGTACTTCTTACGAAGCAGCCAGTCAAATCAGTCGAATGAAGCACAGCGACGGGACGCAAACCAAAGTTCGCAAAGCATCAGCACCCCTGTAACCGAGGAGGATAACACAAGCACAGAAATGCCGGTGGATGAACTCACCCAACCACAGAGACCTCTAAAACAGGAAAAGATCAAAGGGCACAGACCGAGTGTGAAGTGGCCCAAAGCTGTTGAAAAGAGAGAGTGGGAAACAATCAACAACGACCTGACAAAAATCTTGGAACAACAGGTAGGAACAGCAGAGAAAAAGCTTGAAAGGATGGGAGACATTATCTACCACTACGGAGAAGAGCGCTTTGGAGTAAACGAAAGGAGAAGTGGCAAGACACCACCCGCACCAGCCAAATCTAGGAGGCAGCAGGAGATCGAGATACTTGTCAGAGAGAGAAGGCAGCTGAGGAAGCAGTGGAAGAAGGCCTCTGATGCAGAGAGAGAAGGTCTCATGCTACTCCAAGCAGACATTAAATGTCGGCTGGCAACCTTGCGAAGAGCGGAAAACTTAAGGAAACTTCGTAGGAAGAAGGAACACTCAAGAACACAGTTCTATAAAAACCCCTTTAAGTTTGTCAAAGATCTCTTCGCAAAGGAAAAGTGCGGAATCCTAAAAACTCCAAAGCCTGAACTGGAAGAACATCTGGAAAAGGTCCACCAGGACATGAAAAGGCATGAGCAGATAATCATCCCACATGACATCCCACCTATTCAACCACCAGAATTTAATCTGGACACTGACCCTCCAAAATGGAGGGAAGTAGAGAACGTTGTCCGAAGAGCAAGAGCGGCCTCGGCTCCTGGGCCTAATGGAGTACCATACAAGCTTTACAAGAATGCCCCGGATGTTCTACGCTTTCTTTGGAGGCTCATGAGGATAGTGTGGCAGAAGGAAATAATACCAAAGGCATGGCGAAGGGCTGGTGGTGTGCTAATCCCGAAAGAGAAGGATGCGACAGACATCAGTCAATTCCGACCAATCTCCCTTCTAAACGTCGAAGGGAAGATCTTTTTCAGTATAATAGCACAGAGGCTGTCCACTTATCTGGAAAGGAACAAGTACATTGATACATCTGTACAGAAAGCAGGCATTCCTGGTTTCTCTGGTTGCCTGGAACATACTAGTATGATTTGGCACCAGATCCAAACAGCTAAGAAGGACAAGAGAGACCTCTATGTCATCTTCCTCGACCTGGCCAATGCCTTTGGCTCAGTTCCCCATGAACTCCTCTGGGAATCCTTCAACTTTTTCCACGTACCAGAACCCATCACTACACTGGTAAAGGCCTATTTCCAAGACCTGCAATTGTGTTTCACAACACCTGACTTCACAACAACATGGCAGCGCTTGGAAGTAGGCATAATGGCAGGCTGTACAATTTCTCCTCTGGCCTTCACTATGGCCATGGAAGTCATCATCAGGGCATCGAGATGGGTGGTCGGCGGTGAGAGAACTAAGGAGGGGCTCCGTCTCCCACCTATCCGAGCATACATGGATGACATGACTACACTGACCACCACTGCAGCATGCACCAGGCGGCTACTTGCAAAACTGCAGGATAACATCAAGTGGGCCCGGATGAAAATCAAGCCAAGCAAATCTCGAAGCATTTCCATAGTCAAGGGACAGCTTAAAGATGTGAGGTTCTGCATTGGAGATGACCCGATACCAACGGTGTCTGAGCAACCCATCAAGAGCCTGGGTAGATGGTACAACGAAAGCCTCCGGGATAAAGATCAAGTGCAGCAAGTAAGGCAGGACATCGCCGACGGTCTTGAGAACATCAACAAGACCCTACTGCCTGGGAGGCTCAAGCTTTGGTGCCTACAGTTTGGACTTCTCCCCCGGGTAATGTGGCCACTCACCGTCTATGAGGTCCCAATAACAACAGTGGAGAAGATGGAGCGAACCATTACCTCATACGTGAAGAAATATCTGGGTGTCCCACGATGCTTGAGTAACATCGGCCTCTATGGCAAAGGGGTCCTTGAACTACCTCTTACAAGTCTAACGGAGGAGTACAAGTGCTCTAAAGTAAGACTTCAGATGACATTGAAGGACTCTAAAGACCAGACCATTAGCAAGGCTGCACCTCCCCTACAAACTGGACGGAAATGGACATCATCCAAGGCTGTGCAGCAAGCAACATCAGCCCTGAGACACCAAGACATTGTGGGGAATATCCAGCATGGAAGAGGAGGCTTTGGCCTGGCAGCAAGCAAACCAACGTTCCATAAGGCAACAACATCTGAACGCAGGAAGCTGGTGGTCAAGGAGGTGCGCAGACAGGAGGAGACTGCAAGAAGTGCAAAGGCTGTCTCTCTTGCTAAACAAGGTCAATGGACGCGGTGGGAAGGCCTGTAGAGGAGAAAGATCAACTGGAGTGAGCTTTGGCAAATGGAGGCAAGCAACATCAGCTTCATCATAAGAGCTGTTTATGATGTGCTTCCATCACCAAAAAATCTACATCAATGGTATGGCGAGGACTCGACCTGCCCCCTCTGCCCAGCTCCAGCGACTCTCAGGCATATAATGACAGGTTGCAAGACCAGCCTCTCACAAGGCCGTTACACCTGGAGGCACAATCAGGTCCTCAAGAGCCTGGCTGCAGCACTTGAGACCAAGAGGAGTGCAACCAATTCATTACCTCCAAAAACAAGCAATCCTGTCAAAACAACAACATTCATCCGGGAGGGACAGAAAAGGCCCAAGTATCCTCCTACAAAGCCAGAAACTGGACACCTAGCCATGGCCCGGGACTGGAAGATGCTTGTCGATATTGGCCAGCAACTAATTTTTCCACCTGAGATTGCTTCTACCAAACTTAGGCCAGACATGGTACTCTGGTCCCCTTCACGAAAGGCTGTGTACATCATAGAGCTCACAGTCCCGTGGGAAAACTCTGTTGAAGAGGCCTACGAGCGTAAGAAACTGCGTTACACAGAGTTGGCAGCAGACGCAACTCAGCGTGGCTGGAATGCAAAAGTCTGGCCAGTTGAAGTGGGATGCAGAGGATTCGTGGCTTCTTCCACCATCAGGTTGCTGAAAGAACTTGGAATCCATGGACAGGCTCTGCGGCAGACCGTCAGAGCAGTTTCTCAAGCAGCTGAAAGAGGCAGCCAGTGGATCTGGATTAAACGGAAGGACCCTTGCTGGGCTATAACTTCATGACCCCCCACCCCCACCTGAGAACCCAATTCAGATCCCTCCAACTTGAGGAGGGCATATGAGGTATGCGGTCAGCTGTCGGACTGGCTCAGGGAAGAGGACGCCCCTGCCTTGCATAGTCCCGTGGGACATCTTAATTGGGCATGGGACACAAGCTAAGGCTTGATCACCCTTTAGCTGGCCACCTTTGATGAGAGTGTTTAGTGATTAAAGGCCGAAACACCCACTGATTCGAAGGCACACTACTGAGGATGTGTCCCAAAATTGACATCTTAACCCAGTCTAAGAAATAAACCTCCCATGCCACTCTGTCAACATCACGGCAAATCTCATGCGAGTGCATTCCATCTATTGGCACAATGGACAGTTTTTTAACATCTCGTCCCGTGTTTTATGATTCTGATCATCTGGACCAGTCCAGTGACTGCTGTGAAAGGACAGCTGACAACATAGGAAAGTCTGTGTGACAGCTTGGAGAGACAGCTGACCGGAGGGAATAGACCCCACTGGGGCTGTCATGGGCTAGCTACCCATGTTGGCAGTCTCCGACGCCGTTTCAGTATGTTGGAGACACCCGCTAAGTGCTACTGAAAGTCAACAAAGGAACATACCCCTAGAGCCTGCGAGAGCTGGGGCGCAAGATGGCTCAATGACTGATCACATGGTTACGGACCCAGGAACGGAAACGACTACGAGTAGGAACACAGCACATGAGACAACCATAACAGCAGCAGGACTCACACTTCAGGCGTGCAGCTGTGGTTGGGAGAGTGTAACATCGGCAAGGGGGTTAAGGATCCATCAAGGGAGGAAAAGGTGCTTGGGAGAGCAGAGACAGGGACCTCGCATTGACCAGTACTTCTTACGAAGCAGCCAGTCAAATCAGTCGAATGAAGCACAGCGACGGGACGCAAACCAAAGTTCGCAAAGCATCAGCACCCCTGTAACCGAGGAGGATAACACAAGCACAGAAATGCCGGTGGATGAACTCACCCAACCACAGAGACCTCTAAAACAGGAAAAGATCAAAGGGCACAGACCGAGTGTGAAGTGGCCCAAAGCTGTTGAAAAGAGAGAGTGGGAAACAATCAACAACGACCTGACAAAAATCTTGGAACAACAGGTAGGAACAGCAGAGAAAAAGCTTGAAAGGATGGGAGACATTATCTACCACTACGGAGAAGAGCGCTTTGGAGTAAACGAAAGGAGAAGTGGCAAGACACCACCCGCACCAGCCAAATCTAGGAGGCAGCAGGAGATCGAGATACTTGTCAGAGAGAGAAGGCAGCTGAGGAAGCAGTGGAAGAAGGCCTCTGATGCAGAGAGAGAAGGTCTCATGCTACTCCAAGCAGACATTAAATGTCGGCTGGCAACCTTGCGAAGAGCGGAAAACTTAAGGAAACTTCGTAGGAAGAAGGAACACTCAAGAACACAGTTCTATAAAAACCCCTTTAAGTTTGTCAAAGATCTCTTCGCAAAGGAAAAGTGCGGAATCCTAAAAACTCCAAAGCCTGAACTGGAAGAACATCTGGAAAAGGTCCACCAGGACATGAAAAGGCATGAGCAGATAATCATCCCACATGACATCCCACCTATTCAACCACCAGAATTTAATCTGGACACTGACCCTCCAAAATGGAGGGAAGTAGAGAACGTTGTCCGAAGAGCAAGAGCGGCCTCGGCTCCTGGGCCTAATGGAGTACCATACAAGCTTTACAAGAATGCCCCGGATGTTCTACGCTTTCTTTGGAGGCTCATGAGGATAGTGTGGCAGAAGGAAATAATACCAAAGGCATGGCGAAAGGCTGGTGGTGTGCTAATCCCGAAAGAGAAGGATGCGACAGACATCAGTCAATTCCGACCAATCTCCCTTCTAAACGTCGAAGGGAAGATCTTTTTCAGTATAATAGCACAGAGGCTGTCCACTTATCTGGAAAGGAACAAGTACATTGATACATCTGTACAGAAAGCAGGCATTCCTGGTTTCTCTGGTTGCCTGGAACATACTAGTATGATTTGGCACCAGATCCAAACAGCTAAGAAGGACAAGAGAGACCTCTATGTCATCTTCCTCGACCTGGCCAATGCCTTTGGCTCAGTTCCCCATGAACTCCTCTGGGAATCCTTCAACTTTTTCCACGTACCAGAACCCATCACTACACTGGTAAAGGCCTATTTCCAAGACCTGCAATTGTGTTTCACAACACCTGACTTCACAACAACATGGCAGCGCTTGGAAGTAGGCATAATGGCAGGCTGTACAATTTCTCCTCTGGCCTTCACTATGGCCATGGAAGTCATCATCAGGGCATCGAGATGGGTGGTCGGCGGTGAGAGAACTAAGGAGGGGCTCCGTCTCCCACCTATCCGAGCATACATGGATGACATGACTACACTGACCACCACTGCAGCATGCACCAGGCGGCTACTTGCAAAACTGCAGGATAACATCAAGTGGGCCCGGATGAAAATCAAGCCAAGCAAATCTCGAAGCATTTCCATAGTCAAGGGACAGCTTAAAGATGTGAGGTTCTGCATTGGAGATGACCCGATACCAACGGTGTCTGAGCAACCCATCAAGAGCCTGGGTAGATGGTACAACGAAAGCCTCCGGGATAAAGATCAAGTGCAGCAAGTAAGGCAGGACATCGCCGACGGTCTTGAGAACATCAACAAGACCCTACTGCCTGGGAGGCTCAAGCTTTGGTGCCTACAGTTTGGACTTCTCCCCCGGGTAATGTGGCCACGCACCGTCTATGAGGTCCCAATAACAACAGTGGAGAAGATGGAGCGAACCATTACCTCATACGTGAAGAAATGGCTGGGTGTCCCACGATGCTTGAGTAACATCGGCCTCTATGGCAAAGGGGTCCTTGAACTACCTCTTACAAGTCTAACGGAGGAGTACAAGTGCTCTAAAGTAAGACTTCAGATGACATTGAAGGACTCTAAAGACCAGACCATTAGCAAGGCTGCACCTCCCCTACAAACTGGACGGAAATGGACATCATCCAAGGCTGTGCAGCAAGCAACATCAGCCCTGAGACACCAAGACATTGTGGGGAATATCCAGCATGGAAGAGGAGGCTTCCAAGGCTTCCAAGGCAACAACATCTGAACGCAGGAAGCTGGTGGTCAAGGAGGTGCGCAGACAGGAGGAGACTGCAAGAAGTGCAAAGGCTGTCTCTCTTGCTAAACAAGGTCAATGGACGCGGTGGGAAGGCCTGGAGAGGAGAAAGATCAACTGGAGTGAGCTTTGGCAAATGGAGGCAAGCAACATCAGCTTCATCATAAGAGCTGTTTATGATGTGCTTCCATCACCAAAAAATCTACATCAATGGTATGGCGAGGACTCGACCTGCCCCCTCTGCCCAGCTCCAGCGACTCTCAGGCATATAATGACAGGTTGCAAGACCAGCCTCTCACAAGGCCGTTACACCTGGAGGCACAATCAGGTCCTCAAGAGCCTGGCTGCAGCACTTGAGACCAAGAGGAGTGCAACCAATTCATTACCTCCAAAAACAAGCAATCCTGTCAAAACAACAACATTCATCCGGGAGGGACAGAAAAGGCCCAAGTATCCTCCTACAAAGCCAGAAACTGGACACCTAGCCATGGCCCGGGACTGGAAGATGCTTGTCGATATTGGCCAGCAACTAATTTTTCCACCTGAGATTGCTTCTACCAAACTTAGGCCAGACATGGTACTCTGGTCCCCTTCACGAAAGGCTGTGTACATCATAGAGCTCACAGTCCCGTGGGAAAACTCTGTTGAAGAGGCCTACGAGCGTAAGAAACTGCGTTACACAGAGTTGGCAGCAGACGCAACTCAGCGTGGCTGGAATGCAAAAGTCTGGCCAGTTGAAGTGGGATGCAGAGGATTCGTGGCTTCTTCCACCATCAGGTTGCTGAAAGAACTTGGAATCCATGGACAGGCTCTGCGGCAGACCGTCAGAGCAGTTTCTCAAGCAGCTGAAAGAGGCAGCCAGTGGATCTGGATTAAACGGAAGGACCCTTGCTGGGCTATAACTTCATGACCCCCCACCCCCACCTGAGAACCCAATTCAGATCCCTCCAACTTGAGGAGGGCATATGAGGTATGCGGTCAGCTGTCGGACTGGCTCAGGGAAGAGGACGCCCCTGCCTTGCATAGTCCCGTGGGACATCTTAATTGGGCATGGGACACAAGCTAAGGCTTGATCACCCTTTAGCTGGCCACCTTTGATGAGAGTGTTTAGTGATTAAAGGCCGAAACACCCACTGATTCGAAGGCACACTACTGAGGATGTGTCCCAAAATTGACATCTTAACCCAGTCTAAGAAATAAACCTCCCATGCCACTCTGTCAACATCACGGCAAATCTCATGCGAGTGCATTCCATCTATTGGCACAATGGACAGTTTTTTAACATCTCGTCCCGTGTTTTATGATTCTGCTACTGCATGGCAAGCACGAGCACCAAGTCTAGGTCCAAAAGGCTCCTAACAGCTTTTACCCCGAAGCCATAAGACTCCTGAATAGCTACTCAAATGGCTACCCAAACTATTTGCATTGCCCATCCACCCCTTCTTTTACGCTGCTGCTACTCTCTGTTTATTATTTACGCATAGTCACTTTAATAACTCTACCTACATGTACATTTTACCTCTATTACCTCAACTAACCCGGTGCCTCGCACATTGACTCTATACCGGTACCCCCTGTATATAGCATTACTACTGTTATTTTACTGCTGCTCTTTAATTATTTGTGTTACTTTTGTTTTTTATTTTTTTATTTTTTACTTAACACGTATTTTTCTTACAACTGTTAACTGTTGGTTAAGGGTTTGTAAGTAAGCATTTAACTGTAAGGTCTACTACACCTGTTGTATTCGGCACGTGACAAATAAAGTGTGCTTATGTTATCCAGAGCGTTGGTGACTGCCACTGTGCTA